>NC_066314.1:1207251-1252065 GCF_022539315.1 Serinus canaria | reverse complement strand
ATTACTCTGAATTATTTATTTGGAATGGTTATTCCTGATTGTTTCTTCTGAATTACTTATTCTGGATTAGGTATTCTGATTAATCTGAATTATTTATTCTGGATTATTCTGAATTACTTATTCTGGATTATTCTGAATTTATTTGGATTATCTGAATTATTTATTCTGGATTATTCTGATTATGATTATTTCTGGATTATTTATTCTGGATTATTTATTCTGGATTATTTATTCTGGATTATTTATGAATTAGTTATTCTGAATTAGTTATTCTGAATTATTTCTGAATTTCTTCTGAATAATTTCTGGATGATTCTGGATTGTTCTGAATCATTTTGCTGGATTGTTTCTTTTGAATTACTTATTCAGAATTAGTTATTCTGGATTATTCTGATTATTTATTGCTGGATTATTCTGATTATTATCTGATTTCTGATTTTTCTGGATTATTCTGAATTAGTTATTCTGGACTATTCTGAATTAGTTATTCTGGATTGTTTCTTCTGAATTAATTATTCTGAATTGGTTATTCTGGATTATTCTGGATTGTTTCCTCTGAATTAGTTATTCTGGATTAGTTATTCTAAATTTCTTCTGAATAATTTCTGGATTATTCTGAATTATTTATTCTGGATGGTTTCTTCTGGATTAATTATTCTGAATTAGTTATTCTGGATTGTTTACTCTGAACTATTTTTCTGGATTGTTTCTTCTGAATTATTCTGGATTAGTTATTCTGAATTATTATTCTGGATTATTATTCTGGATTATTTACTCTGGATTATTCTGAATTATTTATTCTGGATTGTTTCTTCTGGATTAGTTACTCTGAATTCGTTATTCTGAAATTCTTCTGAATTATTCTGAATTATTTTTTCTGGATTGTTTATTCTGGATTAATTATTCTGAATTAGTTATTCTGGATTGTTTACTCTGAACTATTTTCTGGATTGTTTCTTCTGAATTATTATTCTGGATTGTTTACTCTGAATTAGTTATTCTGGATTAGTTATTCTGAATTAATTATTCTGGATTATTTACTCTGGATTATCTGAATTATTTATTCTGGATTGTTTCTTCTGGAGTACTTATTCTGAATTAGTTAATCTGGATTTTTTTCTTCTGAATAATTACTGGATTGTTCTGGATTATTCTGAATTAGATATTCTGGATTGTTTACTCTGAACTATTTTTCTGGATTGTTTATTCTGGATTAATTATTCTGAATTAGTTATTCTGGATTAGTTATTCTGAATGATTCTGAATTATTTATTCTGGATTAATTACTCTGAATTATTTATTCTGGATTAATTATTCTGGATTATTCTGATATTTTTTCTGGATTGTTTATTCTGGATTAATTATCTGAATTAGTTATTCTGGATTGTTTCTCTGACTATTTTCTGGATTGTTTCTTCTGGATTAATTATTCTGAATTAGTTATTCGGAATTCTTCTGATATTTATTCTGGATTAATCTCTGATTATTTATTCTGGATTAGTTATTCTGGATTATTCTGATTTTTATTCTGGATTGTTTCTTCTGAATAATATTCTGAATTATTTATCTGGATTATTCTGATATTATTCGGATTGTTTCTCTGGATAGGTATTCTGAATTCTTCTAATTATTTCTGGATAATTACTCTGAATTATTTATTCTGAATTAGTTATTCTGAATTTCTTCTGAATAATTTCTTCAGGATTAATTACTCTGTATTATTTATTCTGAATTATTTTTCTGGATTCTTTCTTGAATTCTCCCTTCAGAATTCCTGATTCTGCCAGATTTCCTGTGCATTATTTATTCAGAATCCACCCTTATTCCCCTGGCAGTGCTGGATCCTGCCCTGGCCCTGCTGGGATTTGCTTCTGTTCCAGCTCAGACCATCCTGAAATTCCAGGATGGGAGGAGAGGGATAACAAGGGAGGCTGTGACCCCCTGGAGGTGATTTTGGGGCTTTGTTTTATTCCTGAGGGAATTCTCCTGATGCCCTGGGAGTGCTCAGACAGGGAGGGAGGAGCAGTTCCTTCTTCTCTTTAATTGCTTTTTTTAATTGGACAATTTCTCTTCATGGGGAGAAAAAAACCCTCCCTGCCTTAAAGGGTTGGGAAATTAAAATATCAACAATCATTTCCTGGGAAAAAAGGGAAATCCCTTTCATTCCATTATTTCAATTTATTGAAAATTGCAATTTATTCTTTAAAAAGGATCAGCCTCTGCTGGGTCTGTGGGATTTGGAGTCTCACCCACCAAGGAAATTCCAATTTTCTGTAAAACTCACCAATGCTGCTGCTGGAATTGAAATTTCCAGGCTGTTTGATCCCAACTCTCCAGCATTGTTCAAGTTTCCAATTAAAGAACCCCCAAATTGTTCTTTTTTCTGCCTGCATTTAACCAAAATGAACCCAAACCCCTCAAATTTGGCTCCATCCCAGCTGAAATAAAATCACAAGAGAAAAATCCCAATCATTCAGGCACGCACTGATCAAACCACGGGCATTTCCAGCCCCTGATAAATTGATTTTCCAAGGTTTTTCTCTCTCAATCTGCAGCAAAAATGGGATTTCAGCTCCAGCAAATTTACCTGAAAAATCCCAATTTTGCCACCCTCCCCCAAATGCTTTTAAAATACAGCTGAGGGAATTATTTCATTCTCCATTTTTTGGAATTTTTAAAATTAATTGGGATTTTTTTTATTTTTTTATCCATTGGGATCTCTTTCATTAATTGGGATTTTTTTCTGAAAATCCCCAACAATCCTTTTTAAATCTCCCACTTCCAGATTATTCCACCCACAGGGAATGTGGGATGTGGAATGGCCAGGGGGATCATCCAGAGCCATTAAATGCCTTTATTTTAATTTATTTCCCTGTTTTTTACTCAAAACCCAACCAGACCCAGCAAATCTTTGGGATTTCTGTTCTCAAACCTTCCAAATATTCCCCAAATCTGAGCAGGATTCCTTCAGCCTCTCCTCCTGTGCCTCCTCTGGGGAGAAAATTGGGAATTTTCTCCTGGGATCGCACCTAGAGCTGCTCTGGAATGTCATTTATAATTGGCTGTAAGAAATGCCAAGGGAGGGCAGGAAATTCAGCTTTTCCTGCTGTAATTTCTGCATTTCAGGTAAATTTGGGGCTGTTTGTGATTCCAAACTGTCCCCAAAATTGACTATTAAAAAATGGGCAGGAAATTCAGTTTTTCCTGCTTTAAAGCTGAATTATTTCTGTATTTCAGGTGAGTTTGGGGCCGTTTGAGACCCCAAATCACCCCCATAATCCACTGTAACAAGTATGGGAATGGAGGACAGGAAATTCAGTTTTTCCTGCTGTAATTTCTGTACTTCAGGTGAGTTTGGGGCTGTTTGTCATTCAAACTGCCCCCAAAACCGACCATAAAAAAACTGGGCAGGAAATTCAGTTTTTCCTGCTTTAATCTCTGTATTTCAGGTGAGTTTGGGGCCGTTTGAGACCCCAAATCACTCCCAAAAGTGACCATAAAAGAAATGGGAAAATTGGGCAGGAAATTCAGTTTTTCCTGCTTCAATTTCTGCACTTCAGGTAAATTTGGGGCTGTTTGTGATTCAAACTGCCCCCAAAACCGACCATAAAAAAACTGGGCAGGAAATTCAGTTTTTCCTGCTTTAAAGCTGAATTATCTCTGTATTTCAGGTGAGTTTGGGGCCGTTTGAGACCCCAAATCACCCCCAAAACTGACCATAAAAGAAATGGGAAAATTGGGCAGGAAATTCAGTTTTTCCTGCTTTAATTTCTGCATTTCAGGTAAATTTGGGGCCGTTTGTGATTAAAAACTGTCCCCAAAATTGACTATAAAAAATGGGCAGGAAATTCAGTTTTTCCTGCTTTAAAGCTGAATTAATCTCTGTATTTCAGGTGAGTTTGGGGCCGTTTGAGACCCCAAATCACCCCCAAAAGTGACCATAAAAGAAATGGGGAAATTGGGCAGGAAATTCAGTTTTTCCTGCTTTAATTTCTGCATTTCAGGTGAGTTTGGGCCCATTGGAGATCCCAAATCACCCCCATAATTTACTGTAGCAAGTATGGGAATGGAGGGCAGGAAATTCAGTTTTTCCTGCTGTAATTTCTGCATTTCAGGTGAGTTTGGGGCTGTTTGTGATTCCAAACTGTCCCCCAAATTGACTATAAAAACTGGGCAGGAAATTCAGTTTTTCCTGCTTTAAAGCTGAATTATTGCTGTATTTCAGGTGAGTTTGGGGCCCTTGGTGACCCCAAATCACCCCCAAAACTGACCATAAAAAAATGGGAAAATTGGGCAGGAAATTCAGTTTTTTCCTGCTTTAAAGCTGAATTATTTCTGTATTTCAGGTGAGTTTGAGGCCATTGGTGACCCCAAATCACCCCCATAATTTACTGTAGCAAGTATGGGAATGGAGGGCAGGAAATTCAGTTTTTCCTGCTGTAATTTCTGCATTTCAGGTGAGTTTGGGGCTGTTTGAGATTCCAAACTGTCCCCAAAATTGACTATAAAAACTGGGCAGGAAATTCAGTTTTTCCTGCTCTAAAGCTGAATTCTCTCTGCCCTCCAGGTGAGTTTGGGGCCGTTGGAGATCCCAAACCCCCCGGGCCGTGCAGGGTGTGGCAGGGAGGAAGCAGGAGGTGTTTTCCAAGGGCTGGGTGTGGATCCTGATGGTTGTTAGCAACAAAATCAACACTGGCAGAGACTCAGATTCCCCCGAGGCAAAAGGAGGGAAATAAATCACTTTTTGGGGATGTTTTCTCCTCTTGGGTTGGCCTGCTGAGGATTTAGGGATTTCTGGAGGGAAGAGAAATCTCAGTGAGGAGCCTTGTCCTGACCCCACCCCAGGCTCTGTGTCCTCTCCAAGTGTCCCTCACATTCCAGGGGGGATTTCAGCCCCAATTCCCAGCTTCTCCTGGAGCTGCAGTGGAATTATGGGATGGTTTGGGTTGGAAAGGACCTTAAATCCATCCCAACACCCTGGACCAGGCTGGGATGACAACACCTCCAGGCAAGGCAGAAAACACAGATTTAATTTTATTTTTAATGGGAAAATTTGCTTTAAAAAAAAAGAGGAGAAAGGGAGGAAATCCTTGTTTGCAGAAAATCCTGGAGTCTTGCCAGTGCTGACCACTTGAAGCCATCAATGGGTGATGGCATTCCATGGCCAGAGTCCTCCCAAATGCCAGGTCATTCCTCCCAAAATCGTATCATTCCTACCAAAAACCTTCTCAAAAAACTGCTCTTTCCTCCCAAAACTCTGTCACTCCTCCCAAAAACCTTCTCATTCTTCTCAAAATCCTTCTCTTTCCTCCCAAAAACCTTCTCACTCCTCCTAAAAACCTTCTCATTCTTCTCAAGAACCTTCTCATTCCTCCCCAAAACCTTGTAATTCTCCCCAAAACCTTCTCATTCCTCCCAAAGACCTTGTGATTCTTCCCAAAACCTTCTCACTTCTCCTGAAACCCTTCTCATTCCTCCTCAAACCTTCTCATTCCTCCTCAAACCCTTCTCATTCCTCCTCAAACCCTTCTCATTCCACTAAAAACCTTCTTTCCTCTCCAAACCTTCCCCTTCCTCCCCAAAACCTTGCAGTTCTTCCCAACCCTTTATCAACATTCCCAACCCTTTATCAACATTCCCATCCCCTTATCAATATTCCCAACCCCTTATCAATATTCCCAACCCCTTATCAATATTCCCAAGCCCTTCTCAATATTCCCAACCCCTTCTCAATATTCCCAAGCCCTTATCAATATTCCCAACCCCTTATCAATATTCCCAACCCCTTATCAATATTCCCAACCCCTTATCAATATTCCCAAGCCCTTATCAATATTCCCAAGCCTTTATCAACATTCCCAAGCCCTTATCAACATTCCCAACCCCTTCTCAACATTCCCAAGCCCTTCTCAACATTCCCAACCCTTTATCAATATTCCCAAGCCCTTATCAATATTCCCAAGCCCTTATCAATATTCCCAAGCCCGTGAATCCCTCCCAAAGCCCCTTGGCTTCAGGGATAACCCAGCCTAACCCCTCCCCAAACAACCCAGCCCCAAATCCTCCTCCTGTTCCAGGATCCCGAGGTTCAAAGGAACAACCCAAGCTCCCCTTCCCTCCTGCCCGGTTTTTATGGAATGTTCTGGGCGTGTCCCATCCCTGCAGGAAGCTGCCCCTGCATTCAGTGACAAATCTGGGCTGGAAAATCGACTTTGGTCCCATCCAGCAGCTCCCAAAACAGCTCCTGGCTCTGGAGCTGCGATGGAAATTGCCCTGCTGCCCCAGCACAGGGAGGCTTGGGGGAGCTCATCCCAAATGCTCCGGGCTGGGTTTTACCTTCCCTAAAGATTCCAAATGTTCCAGGGTGGGTTTTACCTTCCCTAAAGATCCCAAGATGTTCCAGGGTGGGTTTTACCTTCCCTAAAGATTCCAAATGTTCCAGGGTGGGTTTTACCTTCCCTAAATATTCCCAAGATGTTCCAGGGTGGGTTTTACCTTCCCTAAAGATCCCAAAATGTTCCAGGGTGGGTTTTACCTTCCCTAAATATCTCAAACTGTTTGAGGGTGGATTTTACCTTCCTAAAGATTTCCAAACTATTCAAGGAAGGATTTTACCTTCCCTAATGATTCCCAAAATGTTCCAGGGTGGGTTTTACCTTCCCTAAATATTCCCAAATCTTCAAGGGTGGATTTTCCCTTTCCTAAATATTCCAAAAGTTCAAGAGTGGATTTTCCCTTCCCTAAATATTCCCAAATGTTCCAGGGTGGATTTTACCTTTCCTAAATATTCCCAAATTTCAAGGAGGATTTTACCTTCCCAGAATATTCCTAAATATTCAAAGGTGGATTTTCCCTTCCCTAAATATTCCCAAATGTTCCAGGGTGGATTTTACCTTCCCTAAATATTCCCAAATATTCAAGGGTGGATTTTACCTTTCCTCCTAAATATTCCCAAATATTCAAGGGTGGATTTTACCTTCCCTAAAGATTCCCAAAATATTCAAGGAGGGATTTTTACCTTTCCTAAATATTCCCAAATTGCTCAAGGGTGGATTTCAGCAAAGTCAGAGTTGATTTTTTGGTGGCTGTTTCAAGGATTTGAGTGGCTGCTAATTATAGTCAGCTCCCAGCATCCCAAAAAAACCACCAGATTCCAGAGCAGCTCCCAAAGTTTTTGGATGACCCAACAGTCCCTGCTTGGGTCATCGCCTACTTTTGCTCATTTTCCAGAATCCTGCTCTGAATTTGGCAGGGAATATAAATATCCAGGAGTGGGATGTGAAACAGAGCCCGTGGCCAGTGAACAGCCTGGGCCCGGGTCCCAGCGATCACAGCATGGAAATATTCCTGTTTATCCCATCCTCCAGTGCTCTGCGCCTTCCACTGGGAATATCCCAGCAAAAACAGCTGGGAAGGGATGGCTCAGGGGCTGGCAGCTCCCAGGACAGGGGGTTTCAAACTGGAAATGGGTGGGATGGATGATTTTGTCTTCCCTGAGAGTCGTGGCTGCCCAAGGGGTTAAAATGTCCCAGGTTTCTGCTTGGAAGGAATCCAGTCCTGATGGATTCCACATTCCAACATCTGGGAAAACTGGGGGGGGAACTGCCCACTGAGGAACACCCACCAGGATCTGCAGTGCCCAGCTCCAAACTTCTCCTCTCCAGCTGAGAGCTTTGATTCCTGGCTCTTGGATTGGGGATCAGATGGAGCCATCCCAGGGCTGGACATTCCTCTGCTCCAGGGCTCTCCCAGGTGCCTTCTGTCCCCTCATGGTCACCAGGAACTGATGCCTTGAGGAGGCTGAGCTAGATAGAGGCTGGGCAGAGTTCCAGGGATTTATCCAAAGGATCTCCTCCATGGCTGCACCTTGGGCAGCACCAGAGCCCAGCCAGGGCTGCCCCCAAGATGACCCAAAATGGCCCCAAAATGCACCAGCGCTCCCGGGGTCTCTCCCTGGGATCAGCTCTGCTCCATTCCCACCTTGCAGTTCATTGTCCCAGCCCAGCTTTAGCCCAGGCACTCCCACCCTGCTTGTTTTTCTCTCTCCAGCCCACGGGGTTTGTGCTCCTGGCCTGGGATTTGGCTCATTTGTCCTTGGTGCCCAGCTGGAGCAGGAATTGTTTTGTCTCCCTGCTCTGGGCACAGAGCTCACCATCCCATAATATGGAGCCCAGACCCACACACCAAAGCAGCTCAGAGTGTGAAAATAGAAAAGCCAAACCTGAGGCATCATTTGGGATCAGTGGCATGGCCAGACCAGGGTGCTCCAAGGATTCTCCTGATCCCAACAGGCTGGAGATCCCAGTCCTGCTGGGATTTTTGTCCTCCTGCTGCTCCAACACCTCATTTCCTCTCATTTCCTTGAGTTTTTCCAAGAGAAAATGCAGGATCAGGTTGTGTGTGTCCATCCTGGGGACATTTTCAGCTGTTGGGGACAACATTTCTGCGTGGCCACACTTTGGCAGCCCCTGGCAGGAGGCAGATGCCAGGTGTCACTTCAACAACCCGGCATTTTTATCCTTAAAAATTTCCATCAGCCTGGAATTGCATGCTGGAATTTTGGAATTTGAGTGTGTGTTTTCTTCAGAGTTCATCCTTTGTGAATCTCCAATTTACTGGATGATGCTTTGGGGCTGAAATAACAAACTGGCATGGCAATACCCCGGAGAGGATTTTTATTTGGTGGCAGCTCTTCCAGGAATAAATTCCAGGAATGTCACAGGGATGAGGCTGCCCAGGACTCCAGGAAAACAACTCTGTGGGAATGAAATCCCAGCCTGAAAATGAGAGGAAAGCTGAGGGCTGGGTGATTCCCTGTCACTCCACCTCCTCTCAGCTCCCTGATTTGATAACAGGGTAGGAATCACCGAGGGATTTTGCTCCTGGAAATGAAAATCTCCATGGGAATCCAGGCCAGGAATGCTGTGGATGCCCCCTGGCAGGAGAGCAGGAAGAACTGGTCTGGTATCCATGTCTGGGATCCGTGGGCCGGCCCTGCTGCGTTCCTGAGGCTCCTGGAAGGACAGGGAAGAGGGGGAGGAGCCCTGGGAGATCTCTTGGATTGAAGGATGTGTCCCGAGCCGCAGGGAAGCTGGAATGGCAGCACAGGGTTTGTAGGGAAATCCATCAAGCTGGGCTCTTGCTCCTTCCTTTTCCCATATTTTGGCTTTTCTCCGAGCGTTCCCAAGCCTTGTCCAGGATGGGTTTGCATCCCAAGGGACTCCAGAAAATTTGAGATCTTCCCTCTCCCACGGCAGAGGTGGAGCAGAGGCAGGTGAGGGATGTGGAGGTACCGGAGCACACCCGGAGCCAGGCTGGGCATCCCAGGGACCTGATCCTGGGAAAGGCTCTTGGACCTGTCCTTGGGCACATCCCAGCCTGCCTGCCTGCAGCCTTCTCCAGGTTTGTGGCCTTCCCTGTGAGTTCATCCCATCCATTGGGATGGATTGATGGATTTGTGGTCATCTCCATCTCTTGGATGGGCTTATGGTGCTCATCCATTGGGATGGATTCATGGGGATTGTGTCCATCCTGTGGGATAGGCTTATGGTGCTCATCTCCATCCATTGGGATGGATTTATGGTGCTCATCTCCATCTCTTGGATGGGGTTATGGGGATCATCTCCATCCATTGGGATGGATTTATGGTGTTTATTTTCATCACTTAGGAAGGGTTTATGGTGATCATGTCCATCCCTTGGATGGGTTTATGTGGTCATCCATTGGGATGGATTTATGGTGCTCATATCTATCACCTGGGATGGATTTGTTGTTCTCATCTCCATCTCAGGATGGATTTAGGGTGCCCATCTCCATCTCAGGATGGATTTAGGGTGCCCATCTCCATCTCAGGATGGATTTAGGGTGCCCATCTCCATCCCTCAGGATGGATTTAGGGTGCTCATCTCCATCTCAGGATGGATTTAGGGTGCTCATCTCCATCCCTCAGGATGGATTTAGGGTGCTCATCTCCATCCCTCAGGATGGATTTAGGGTGCTCATCTCCATCTCAGGATGGATTTAGGGTGCTCATCTCCATCTCAGGATGGATTTAGGGTGCTCATCTCCATCCCTCAGGATCATGTCCATCCCTCAGGATGGATTTATGATCATGTCCATCCCTTGGGATGGGTTTATGGTTCTCATCTCCACCTCTCAGGATGGATTTTGCCCCAAAACGCTGTTGGTGACCCGTACAGAGCCAGGTGCCACACAGAAGCCATCCCACCCAGAGTGGGCCAGCTGGGAGCTGCTCCTCTCGGGGCACTGGTGGCTCTCAGGCCTCTCTCCAAAGGCAGGGCGTGTCCCAGGACACAAATCCCTCTGCCTGGCCCAGAGCCAGCCCTGGAGCTCTGTCCCATCAGGCCAGGAGCGTCTCCTCACCTGGGCCTTGCATCACCAGGACTGGGTCACCTGCCCAGGTGTCACCACACAGTCAGGGATCACCTGTGGCTGCCCCGAGGACAGCGCTACACCCGCGTCACCAAATGCCACCAGACGCCTCAGGTGGCAGCGGGAGGAGCTTTGGGACACGGGACACAGCAGGAGTGCTTCGGTGTCACCTCGGTGTCACCTTGGTGTGACCGTGCCTCACCCCTCCCCTCAGTCCCGGCTGTTTGCTGCTGGCTTTTCCATCTCCCTGCAAAGAAATGAGCTCCTGGATCTTTAGGTCGAGTTTAACAAGGCTTAGACCTTGGATTTTAGGAGAAGTTGGTTTGATACTCTCTAAAAAAAGATCAGTTCAAGGGAGGGGTTGTCTGCTCCTTCCCAGAGCCAGCGTCACTTTGGTGTTAAAAATAGCAGATTTCGGTAATCCAGGAAAGCATTTTTGTGTCTGGAGGAGTCACAGCCTGTCCTTTCAGCAAGGGGAGACTCAGTGTATCCTGAATTTCTGAGAATCCTCCATGTCCTGGCCTTGCATGGCAGAGGTTAAGTGGCTGCAGATTTGCTGAGAGAAGCAAACAAAGCCAAAAAAATTAAAAATCCAGGGGAGGGGACAGCGGGATTTTCCTTTTTCTCCTCCTCCTGCCTCTGCTAAACGCTGTTTGCAAACCTCCTGCTGGAACCCACCCCAAACTTCTCTCCTTGAAGCAGCAGCTTGGTCAGCACAGGTAGGCAGCCAAATCAACTGGAGTTTATTTTTACCAGCACAAGAAAGCTTTTATTTCAGAGATTTGCAGCAGTGCCAGGAATAAAAGGACTTGAGCAAACAAACAGAAAATCCAAACCCTGTGCAGCTCCAGCCGGGCCTGCCGAGACAGGCTCCCCTGGGAGGGCAGGGGGAGAGGCTCAGCCCAGCCCCAGAGCTGTGCCAGCACAACTTTAAAGCTCACAGCAGACTTAAAAGCACAGGTCTAGACAAGAATTATTATTTTTTTAAAACATTTTGCAGCAGCAAAGGTTTTATATACACTGCAGAGTTGGCAAGGAGAGCTGCTGTTAAAAGGAGGTGCAAGTGCCAGGAAAAAAACACTAAAAATGGGGGAAAAAGGCAAATGTATGCTTGGCTTTGTGGGATGGGACAGCCTCTTTGCCCTCCTTGCAGCAGAGCCTCTTGGAGGTCCCGTTTTTCACAGAATCCCAGGATGGGTGAGGCTGGAAAGGACCCCAGTGGGTCACTGGTCCCACTCCCTGCTCCAGCAGGGCCATCCCAGGGCACAGGGCAGTGTCTGGGAATGTCCCCAGGGAGGAGACTCCAGCCCCACTCTGGGCTCTGCCCAGGGCAGCACTTCTGCCCCACATCCCAGGGGAATTCCTGGGCTCAGTCCCTGCCCGTTCCCCTGGTGCCACTGTGGGCCCAGGGCAGAGCCTGCTCCATCCTCTGGGAGCTCCTGTGGCCATGGATCCCCAGGGATGGGCTCCTGTGGCCATGGATCCCCAGGGATGGGCTCCTGTGGCCATGGATCCCCAAGGATCCCCAGGGATGGGCTCCTGTGGCCATGGATCCCCAGGGATGGGCTCCTGTGGCCATGGATCCCCAGGGATGGGCTCCTGTGGCCATGGATACCCAGGGATGGGCTCCCCTTGGCCATGGATCCCCAGGGATGGGCTCCCTCGCCGTGGACCCATGGACCCCCGGATGGCTCCTGGGCCGTGAGCCAGGGATGGGCTCCTGTGGCCGCGGATACCCAGGGATGGGCTCCTGTGGCCGTGGATCCCCAGGGATGGGCTCCTGTGGCCATGGATCCCCAGGGATGGGCTCCCCTTGGCCATGGATCCCCAGGGATGGGCTCCCCTTGGCCATGGACCCCCAGGGATGGGCTCCTGTGGCCAGGGATCCCCAGGGATGGGCTCCTGTGGCCGTGATCCCAGGGATGGGCTCCTGTGGCCAG
Source organism: Serinus canaria (assembly GCF_022539315.1). Taxonomy (NCBI): domain Eukaryota; kingdom Metazoa; phylum Chordata; class Aves; order Passeriformes; family Fringillidae; genus Serinus; species Serinus canaria. Next base: position 1,239,733 of record NC_066314.1, on the reverse strand, counting down.
GATCCCCAGGGATGGGCTCCTGGCCGTGGATCCCAGGGATGGCTCTGTGGCCAGGATCCCCAGGGATGGGCTCCCATGGCCATGGATCCCCAGGGATGGGCTCCCGTGGCCATGGATCCCCAGGGATGGGCTCCTGTGGCCATGGATCCCCAGGGATGGGCTCCTGTGGCCATGGATCCCCAGGGATGGGCTCCCTCGGCCGTGTCCCCCTGCCCTGAGCAGCCCCAGCTCCCTCAGCCTCCCCTGGGCACAGAGATGCTGCAGGCCCTGAGCCATCCTCACATCCCTCCTTAGGGCCTGCCCCAGCAGCTCCAGGTCCCTCGTGTCCAGCAGAGCCCCCAGGTGGACACAGCACTCAGAGGAACGAGCAGGAGCATTTTTGGGAGAGGTTTTTTTGGGAGAGTTCTGGAAGCATTTGGGGCTCCGGGAGGGTCCGCAGTGCCCAGGGCAGCGAAGGGGGCGTGGCTTGCCGTGGAGGTGGGCGTGGTTTGTGCGGTGGCCCCGCCCCCTGCGGTGAGGTCGGGGGTGCGGCGCGCGACGGGCGCAGAGCGCGATGAGCGCGGGCTGAGGGAGGGTCGGGGTGCTGCGGCCATGGTGGCGCACGACGAGCTCGGCGGGCTGCTGCCCATCAAAAGGACTATCCGGGTCATCGACGCGCAGAACCAGCACTTCAGGGAGCAGGAGGTGAGCGGAACAGCGGCTGGAGAGGGGGAAAAATGGGATTTAGTTGAGGGGAGAGTGGGGAGGGGGATCCTCCTCAGCTTCCCGCTCTCCGCGTCTGAGGGGAGGGGGCGAGCTGGGCAGAGCGCAGGGTAGCCAGCGGTTTAAAAAACTATATATATATTTATATTTAAGTTCATTTCTATGTGTACGTATATTTATATGTGTGTGTATATATATATATAGATGCAATATATTTAAGCTCATAGCCCCAAAGACTGAGCCAAAACCAATCCCGGTGTCTCACCTGACCCCGCTCTCCCCAGGTGGCTTTTCGTTAAAAATTCGCCTGTTCTCGTTAAAAAATCGCCTATTTCCATTATAAAATCGCTTGTCTCTCGGCGCTCTTTCCACTGACAGGATTTTTCCTAATTAGGTGCTTATTTGCTGCTTAAACCTTAGGAAAGCCCCTGGTGGGGTTCGCCGGCCTTTTGAGGGCTGGTTTGTTTGATGCAGGTATTGTTATTTTTATCGGGTGTTGTCATGCAGATGGCAATAATTGCGCTCCTCGTAGGTGTTCCCGAGCCTCCTGCTGCGACAGGAGCAAAAGTTCAGCAGCCAGGTAGGGCCCGGCAGCCTTGGGCTGGGTTTATTGCTCAGATTAGTGGCGAGATGAGGTGGAGAAGTTAAAAAAATAAAAAAAAGGCGTCTCCAGACATGGCTGGGGTTTGAGGGCTCAGCGCCGAGTCACCACGCTCAGCAAATGCCGGCTTCGCAACAGCCAAACTTGGGCAATCTCATTGTGCAAAAGGGAAACCAGATGTTGGGGAGAAATAACAGAAACCAGAGCTCTGGGAGGGGAGTAAATCGCCTCGGATTGTGAATTCTGGAGTGAGCCAACACTCACTGCTCTCTGAGCCGGAGTTGGGTCGGGAATGGGCTGTTGGGTTTGGGAGAGCTCTGGTTGTTCATCTTGAGGCTCTGCCTGTGAACCTTCCGTGGAGGTGGTCAGGTGGTTGGTGATTTCTGGCAGGAATTACTCAGGCTGCTGACTAAAATCCCTTTTTTGCTGAATTGGCTCGGCAGGAAAAGTTTCTGTCACGCGTGGTTTTGCCATTGCTCACCGTGTTTGTGTGGGGCTGCTGTGGAACTGTGTGTGGCACGTAGGAATTGCACTCGAGCAAGGGATCCTTGTAAAAACCACTAATTATTACCCAGCACAGGGGAAAGGTTGTGGGCGTGCTGCTGGGAAAAAAAAAAAGCCTTGCTCAAAAGTAATGCCTGGTTTTCTTTCCAGCAAGGTGCAATCTTTTCAGGAGTTAACCTCCATTAGGAGCACTTGAAGGAATTTCAAGGGTGTGAAATCTCGCCTGGCACAAAATTAGCTTTAGTGGCTGCTCTCGTGATGTATTAATTCACTTTTCATAAAGAGTCCTCTGGAAAAATAATATTTCCTGATGGAGCTGTTGACCCCGCTGGGGTTTTAATTATTCGTGAGTACTGTAACACCCCTGGATTGTTACAGAAACCTCCCTGACTTTATTGTAATCCGGCTGCTGTAAGGAAGACGGCGTGGAGACAGGAGAGTCATTGTTTGCAAGTACAGAGCTAAAAAAAAACCCCTCCTGAGCCCGAGTTATCCGCAGTATGAGCCGCCCGGAGTCTCGGCTTACACCGCGCCGGCCGGCCGGGAGCCCGTGACCCCGGCTCCAGCACAGCCCGGCCAAGGGGGAGTTCCCAGCACAGGGGTTTTATTTTCCTCCTCTCTGCTCTGCATCAAACGATCTTCGGGAGGAGAAGAACAACCAGATGGGGTTTTTTGGCAGTCGGCTCGTGTCTGAAGAGCGCTCAGACACAAAGTGGGAATTTTTTTTTTTTTTTTTTCTTTCCTCCAAGAGAGAGGAGAAATGGCCTTCTGCTGAGCCCAACTCAGGAATTCCTGCTGCCAGCCCTCGGGCACGTGCACGTGTCACTTCAGCCGGGCACAGATGTGCAGGGAAGGCATTCCCACATTCCCCCACGGCCCTGGGCTCCCGGCCCTGTCACTGGATCTCTGCGGTGCTGACCCCTCACCAGTGACCTGTTGGAGCCTCCCCACGGCTCGAGGTCTTTTGCTTTTCACTTGCAGTGTCACATTTTGCTTTTCCAGGCTATTTTTATCCCTGGCCTTGCCAGAGCCGTGGGTGGCTTTGTGTCTGCATCTTCCCTGATTCAGTCCTGCACTTTCTTAAGCTTCTCTAGGCCCACGTCCCTTTATTTATCCTCCTGCACTGATAGATGATTTTCCAGAAGTAAACACCTCCCTTTTCTTCCACTCAGAAACATCTGCAATAAATTAAACCTTCCGTGTTGTCTTTGAGCCTGCCTAACTTCCCAACCTTTCCCTGACTGTCCCTGTCTGGAGCTCAGTGGAGGAGTTCCTGGTGTCCCCCTTGGAGTTCCTGGTGTCCCCCTTGGAGTTCCTGGTGTCCCACTTAAACCAGCTGAGGATCCTGTAAACGAGGACACTTTTACAGCTTTTCTCCATTTTTATGGTACCCTCCTAACTCTGACATTCCCCAAACGCTTATAGCACAGCTTTGTGCCGTGCCAAGAGCTCTTTTCTTCCTGCCAGGCTCATAAATTGTTTCTTTTCATGTTCCCCCCCTGCAAGTTTGAAGGCTGAGCTCAGGGTGAGCTCACCTCCTCCTCCTCCTCCTCCTCCTCCTCTATTGCCCAACACCGCGTGTGGGCAGGGCCGCTGCTGGGGTCGAGTTGCTGCAATCAGATCTTACACACACGTAGCTTTTGTGCTCCTTCAGTCTTCATGACTGAATCCAGCTCTGGGTGTTCCTATTCCCGTTTTTTTTTGGTGGGTTTTTGTTTTTGTTTTTTTTTTTTTTTTTTAGTTTTGTTTTCAACATTTGTCACTTCTGAGCGAAGGGTTTGGCCGCCGAGCTGGGCTGGGAATGGAAACAGCACAGAGCTCGTCCTCAACAGCCTGCACAGCCTTTTGAAAGTGTACGAATTCAACAATCATTAACCAGTTTTAACCGAGGTGAACCCAAACTGAGGCTGTTCTGCTTCCCTGCCCTGGTCTGAGCTGCGTGCTGAGCAGGCTCCTGAGGATGAGTCACATCCAGCCCTGTGCCAGATGTTTGGGAGCACCAGGGCAATCCTGCAGCCCTTTCCAAGCCTTAACTCGGAGCCCATCTCTCCCCAGCTTCCCCCTGTGCACACCTTTCCTGCCCAGCCCTCACCACACAATGTTTTTGATGTCAAACACGTCGAGTTGCCAACAGAATTTTCAAAACTGAAGCAGCAGGAGCTTTCCAGGGGCGTTTCCTCTTTCTTGGCAGCGTTTGGGTCGGGACAGACTTGAGCTCCGGGCAGGGATTAGCGGTGGAGAAAAGCAGAAGCTCCAACTTTCAAATCTAAACAACGTGTAAGAAAAATTGCAGTCATTGCAGGGGGTGGGGGAGAGCAGCAGGAGGAGGAAACTGTGCAAACTGCAGGATTTCAGCTTTATCTGTGTGCGTGTCCCTGGCAGGAATGTTCAGCTTGTGGTTGTTAAAGGAGCTGCCGGGGCCGTGCTGGGCCCCCACTGCCGCCCTGCTCTCCAAAATAAAATGGAAAAACACATTCTTTCTCCAGAGGAAAAGATGAGAAAATGGAGAAGCAGATCCCAGCTCCATCTTTAGCTGCCACAGAGTGTCAGAGAACACTTTAATCTATTTCTGTTCAAAGCATAACAGTCCCTGCTGGAGCCCTATTTTGAATTCTCACTGATGTTCTCTCACCTCTTTTAACACTGGGCAAAAACCTCTGCAGTTTAATTGCAGCCTTAAAGTTCAGACAAATATTTATAGCCTTGAAAGATGAATGGCTGCTTCCAAACACGCTCCTTGCTGTGTTTGCCACTCCTTAAGTGGGTTTATGCTTTTGGAAGCTGCCTGAGAAATTTCCGAGGGAGGCACAGCCAGGACAAGTTGTTCTCTGCTTGCTTTGCAGGAGCCAAGCACTAAACGGGTCCGGCCTTTAGCACGAGTCACCTCCCTGGCTAACCTGATCTCTCCTGTCAGAAATGGGGCAGTTCGACGCTTTGGGCAGACAATCCAGGTAAAACACAGCAAATCCTGGGGATTTGGGCAGGGCATTGGTTGGATGGGTGGAACAGGCACCCCGTGGGGTTTGGGGCATCTCCCGGAGCTCTCTGTGAGCTGTCTTGGGCCTCGGGGCTCCCTCAGGAGTGCACGGGTGTAAAGTGCTGTACAAACAGGTTCAACAGCAAACACAATCAACTGCTTCAGATAAGGAGCTGATAAAGTGCCCTGGGCCTGGGCCCACGTGTGCTGCAGCCTGATGGGAGCTGCTGCTGCTGCCCAGCGCTGGCACAGCCGCGTGTGCCAAGGAGCGCTGCGCTCTCACCTGCAGATAACTGCACGGCTGCCTTTAGGAACCTTGCAAAACACCGGGGCAGAGTTCAAGTGGCTTCTCATTAACCTCTTCAGAGCAAGAGTTATCATCCTTGTTTATTTACTTCCTCATACCTGGGAAATAGAGCCAAGCTTTGCCTTCCCATCTTCCTCCCCAGCGGATCGGTGCAGGGAGAGGGGCGTGGAAAACCTTGCCAAGCTCTGGGCTTTCTCAGCAGCTTGATTAAAGCTTTCCTTTATCTGAGGAAAAGTGTCTGGGTGTGTTTTCCTGTCCTGGATAACCCAGGGGGATGAAGGATTGGGAATGGGATGGATAATCTAATACTCCTGAAATGTTGGCTCTCCACGTTTGTTTTTAATGTTTCTCATTTGTTTCTTTAATCCCTGCAGTCGTTCACCCTTCGCAGCGACAGCAAATCCCCTGGCTGTGCCCAGAAGTCATGCAGCAGATCTGCTGCTCCTACTCCCCCCAAGAGAAGGAACAGTGTCCTTTGGTCTGAAATGTTGGATGTCAACACGAAAGAATCCCTGAGCACCAAGGAAATCAAGCGCCAGGAGGTAACTGCCCATGGAAAACGGGATTGGGAACAGCAGCCGAGGCCTTTTGTCCCTTCCCTTGCTGGGAAAGGAGTAACACCCTTGGGGGGGGGCTGCATCTTCCTGTGCACCTAAACCTAAGATTTATGTCTGCATCAGCCATGGGAAAAGGAGGATTCCACTCTGGAATTCACCTCCCCAGTGTGACCCTTTGGGGATGCCAAACTTTCCACGGCATTCCTGAAATCCCAGCCCCGGCCCCGCTGGCTGCTCTGCAGCTGCCCCAACCTCAGGTTCCTCGCAGAGCCAGCTGTCTTTCTCCTAAAGCTCCTGACAATTGATTGGAAGCCAAGCAGCAAGGCCTTGGCTTGTCTTTTTCCTGGAGTTCTTGGACAAATCTTCTGGAGACGGCACAGGAGCTGCCGGAAGCCGCCTGGGATTTGACCTCTGCGGTTTCGGGGGTTTTGTGTTTGCAGCCTTGCCTGGCTAGCAGCAGTGATTTAAAAGGCTCGAGTATTTAATTTGGCTCGTGCAGGGGCCATCAGGGCTTTCACTCACTTGGAAGCAAAGCTGCTTTCTCAGGGCTAGGACAGCAGATTTACTCAGGGTTGTCATGTCCAGGTGCCACCGAGGGATCGGGGTGGCCAAAGGCCTATTCAGGGCAGGCTGTACATCACAGGAGCTGGAAGGCTCTGAGACAGACTGGCATCCAAAATAACTCTGGGTGCTTTATCCCCTTCCTCCCAGGCCATCTATGAAATGTCCAGGGGAGAGCAGGACCTGATAGAAGACCTGAAGCTGGCCAGAAAGGTGAGTGGGATTTTTCCTGCAGTCAGTGACGACATTCCAGGGAATAATGAGGGATTTTTTGTGCCTGCAGACGTGACGTGAGAGCTTTATCAGCCCCAGAACCCCCAGTTTGAAAGCTGGCCCAGAGAGCTGACGTGAGCACTGGGCCAGCACTGGTGTGATTGCAGCAAACCTGGCCATAAAAGGATTGTGCAGAGCTGCTTGGGGACTCCCTCTCCCAGCTGGGAATAATCCAGACAGGGAAATGCTTTTCATTTAAGTCTTCCATCCTTCACACCAAGTGAATATTCTAGCATCAAATCAGTGTTACTCTTTCTGTTGCCTTCACTTCTTTCACCTGATAAATCAGTTTAAATCATCAATTTTGAGGCACATGTGAATATATTTTATTTGACAGGCCTACCACGACCCTATGCTGAAACTCTCCATCATGTCTGAGGAAGAACTCACCCACATTTTTGGGGACTTGGATTCCTACATTCCTCTGCATGAAGGTAAGAGCAGCTGGGTGGTTTTTGCTCGCTGGGGTTTAACCTCTCTGCTTTCTCCTGTTACTCGTTAGGGCATTGGTTCAATTCCTCTTTCCCTGTTTCCATTCCAGACTTACTGGCAAGTTTGGGAGAAGCAACAAAACCAGATGGAACAGTGGAGCAGATTGGGCCCATCCTTGTGAAGTGGGTGAGTTCAGAACTTGGGATCAACAGGCTAAAACTGAGTTTAGAGAGCATTTAAAGGCAGAAGCTGCAAAGCTCTGGGGCTTCAGTGGCCCTCGGTGCAAGACTGGAAGGGAAATCCTGAAAAATACGGGATTCTGTCAGCTGGAATTGGCTCTGATTTCACCCCAGAGACTTGGAATGATTTGGTGATTTAGGGTTGGAATGTCTGCAGGTCCTGGACTCTTTGTCCCAGAGTCATTCCAGAAGTGTTATCCCTGCTATTCCCAAACACTGGGAACTGCATGGGCTCTGTGTGCTCATCCAGACACTGGGAACTGCATGGGCTCCCTGTGCTCATCCAGACATTGGGAACTGCATGGGCTCCCTGTGCTCATCCAGACACTGGGAACTGCATGGGCTCCGTGTGCTCATCCAAACACTGGGAACTGCATGGGCTCCATGTGCTCATCCAAACACTGGGAACTGCATGGGCTCCATGTGCTCATCCAGACACTGGGAACTGCATGGGCTCTGTGTGCTCATCCAAACACTGGGAACTGCATGGGCTCCATGTGCTCATCCAGACACTGGGAACTGCATGGGCTCCATGTTCTCATCCAGACACTGGGAACTGCATGGGCTCCGTGTGCTCATCCAGACACTGGGAACTGCATGGGCTCTATGTGCTCATCCAGACACTGGGAACTGCATGGGCTCCATGTGCTCATCCAGACACTGGGAACTGCATGGGCTCTGTGTGCTCATCCAAACATTGGGAACTGCATGGGCTCCCTGTCCTCATCCAGACACTGGGAACTGCATGGGCTCCCTGTGCTCATCCAGACACTGGGAACTGCATGGGCTCTATGTGCTCATCCAGACATTGGGAACTGCATGGGCTCCATGTGCTCATCCAGACATTGGGAACTGCATGGGCTCTGTGTGCTCATCCAGACATTGGGAACTGCATGGGCTCTGTGTGCTCATCCTCCTCACAAGATCCTCCCTTACATTTTTATTGGGAAAAATACCCCAGTGAGTGTTGTCGAGCTCCCTGAGTTTGCCATGTGAGTGACATCAGCTTTTCCCACAGGGAATCTGACTCCTAAATCTCCTCTGTTCCCTGTAGTTACCCCGACTCCATGCCTACAAGGGCTACTGCAGCAACCAGCTGGCAGCCAAAGCGCTCCTGGATCAGAAGAAGCAGGACAGGAGGGTGCAGGATTTCCTGCAGCGCTGCCTGGAGTCTCCCTTCAGCCGCAAGCTGGACCTTTGGAGCTTCCTGGACATCCCTCGGAGCCGCCTGGTCAAATACCCCCTGCTCCTCAAGGAGATCCTGAGGCACACTCCCAAAGACCATCCCGATATCCACATCCTGGAAGAAGCCGTGAGTGATCCTGATTTGCTTGTTCTGCCCCGAGGATGAGATGTGGGAGCTCCAGAAATCTTCCTTAAAGCTCAGCAGCTCCCAGGGGGGTTTTTGGGGGGGGGGGCATGAATGTGTGCCAGGGAAAGTGAGGGATCAATCCATGCGGATTGCATCCTTTGGAGCTGGGAAGGAGACAAGCAGAGGTCACACAGGGAAGCAGTTAATCCCTCTTAATCATTTGTTTGGGTTTTTAGATCTCCATAATCCAAGGAGTCCTCTCTGACATCAACCTGAAGAAGGGCGAGTCTGAGTGCCAGTACTACATTGACAAGCTGGAGTACCTGGATGAGAAGCAGAAGGATCCAAGGATTGAAGGCAGCAAAGCTTTACTGTGCCACGGGGAGCTGAAGAATAAAAATGGACACGTAAGTCCCTCGTTTCTTACTAATCAATTCTCAAACCTGGTTTAAACTCAGAGCAGGACTGGGGGCCTTCCATCCTTAGGGATAGTTTGGATATTGGATAAAAGAGCAGGGGAAAATCTCTTAATTGTCAGCCTCGTTTCAAGAGTGTAAGGGAAAGTTTCCTGCTGACAGCTCCACAATTGCCTTAGGGAAGCTGGAAAATCATTAGCACAGAGTGCCCACAGAAAGTGCTCTCCATCCAGAGGGATTTCCTGCCACTGTTTACTTCCCAGGAATGCTCTGACATTCCCCATTAGGAGCCTTGGCTCTTCCAAACAAAAGGGTTCCTGCAAAAGCCTGTTTGGTTAGGGCTGGGCTGCCTGGAGTTTATCTCCCACCCACTGCACTCTGGGCTTTGCTGCCTTTTGTCCTGATTTCAACCTCAAATCTTCTCATGTTTTCTCTGTTGATTGGGTTGGGTTCTTTTGTTTAATTGGCTGCTTTCACTCCTGCACACGAGGCATTCCATGCACACAGGAAAGATACGGCTCCTAATCAGCCTATCCCGGGCACCTGGGAATCATCATTCCCTTTCCAGGGATCAATAAAATAACAGAGCTGCTGATGCAATCCTGGTGTGGGCCAGACCTTGGCATTGTCACTGGAGACTCTGAAAATTATTGTGGGTGAAACTGCAGATAAGGTGGCCTTGAATCCCTCAGGATGTGTGACCTCATGGAGTACAGAGTGAATACTGGGCTGTTTTCCCTTCCAGAAGCTCTACGTCTTCCTCTTCCAAGAAATCCTGGTGCTGACGCGGCCGGTGAGCCGCAACGAGCGCCAGGCGTTCCAGGTGTACCGCCAGCCCATCCCTGTCCAGGAGCTGCTCCTCGAGGACCTCCAGGATGGAGATGTCAAAATGGGAGGCTCCTTCCGAGGAGCTTTTGGAAATTCTGATAAAGGTACGGATCCAGTCAGCCACAAATTCACAGCTGGGGCTTGGATTAGAGAGCGTTTTTGTCTCCCTGCTGGGTTTTTGGGATTTTGGGGGGTTTTGTTGGGATTTCAAACCTATCAATGGAATCTGGAAATGCCAGCTCGGAGCTGATCAGCTTTTCCCTTTATCCCCAGCCAAAAACATCTTCCGAGTCCGTTTCCAGGATCCCAGCCCGGGCCAGTCCCACACGCTGCAGGCCAACGACGTCTTCCACAAGCAGCAGTGGGTGAACTGCATCCGCACGGCCATCGCCCCATTCCAGAGGAACATTCCCGCCCCCGAGCTCAAGGAGCTGCCCGAGCTGAGCGAGGAGTCCGAGGAGAACAACCCCTCCGTGCCCAACCTCCCGGCCCAGCAGCGCCAGGCGGGAACATCCGAGATGGAGCTGGAGGAGAGCGCGGCCGAGTGCGCTTCCAGCCTGGACTCGGGGGAAACCAGAGGGGTGAAATCCCACAGAACCTCACCCGGGCACCGGAAATCCAGGGAGAAGCAGCTCAGCGGGAAGAGGAAAGAAACGCTGGTGTAAGGAGGCTGAGGAGCCCCGGGGCCACCCTGGGGGAAAACTGTTAATTTATAAATAATTCCGTGTACATTTTGTACCGGGAGCGCCTTGGGAGCCGCTCCGCGGATCAGATCCTGGGTTTATGTTGGAATGGCAGCTACTGGTGTGCAGTTACTGTTGAGCTGGGGTCTGTTTTTACACTTGGAATCCACCAGGGGTTTCCAAAACCCTCGTGGTAGATCTGAAGAGCAAATTTGGATTCCTGGAAGTTTTCCACAGCCATGGTAGAGGATGGAAAATAAAGTGGAGTTTGGGCAGCACCGGGGGCTTTGATCAACACTGCAAAAGTCCCTTAAAGGACTCAGCACCTGAAGTCACTCTGGTGTGTGGTTGTGGTAGCTCCTGCAAATTTGCATGTTCCAAAAGGAAAAATCCTACAAAAACAGACCCCAAGTTCAACAGGCTCTCAATTCACCTACTGGAATCTTTGATCTCTGTGTGTCCTTTGTACATTCCTCTGTCTCGCTCTTGTATCCTGCCAACTATTTAATTTTTTTATTAGTTCTGTTTGCAGTTTGGGGGTTGGGATTTTGGGGTGGTTTATTTTTTTTGTTTCCTTTGATTGGTTTTGGGTTTTTTTTTTATTTTTGTATTTTTGATGCTCAGACTTGGCATTTCCTTTCCAGTACTTGATCCTTCGTGCTCCGAGGGGTGATGTCCCAAGTGTCCCTCACATCACCCCGGAGCAATCCACGGGCTGGGGGGAGACACTACTGAAAGAGAACTGCTTTACTCTAGGGTGTAGGAAGGTTGTAGGCACGTTGTAGAAGGGTTTGGGGAGCAGTGAGTAGAGGGGTAGCAGGGAGTGAAGGTAGATTCCGTGTTTTTGTTGCCTTTTGGAAATGAAACACTTCCCTCAAGGAAGCAGGACTTGGAGGCAACCAAGGGGTTCTTGCATGTGGTAGAAAGGTAGAGGAGAGGAAGAGTTGGAGGTGTGAGGAGAGGAGAAGGAGTGGTTGTAAATACTCAGGGTGGCAGCACTGCCATCTTCTAGCACTCCAAAGATCCAGGGAAAATCCAGGGAAAGACCCAGCTTGGGAATGGCGCTGCAGAGCGATGTGGGAAGCAAAGTGGTGACAGCTCTGAGCACAGCAGGGTGTCCCTGAAATCCAGGATGGGGACTGGGATCCTCTAATCCCTGTCACCTGAAATCCAGGATGGGGACTGGGATCCTGCTAATCCCTGTCACCTGAAATCCAGGATGGGGACTGGGATCCTACAGTCCCTGTCACCTGAAATCCAGGATGGGGGACTGGGATCCTACAATCCCTGTCACCTGAAATCCAGGATGGGGACTGGGATCCTGCAGTCCCTGTCACCTGAAATCCAGGATGGGGACTGAGATCCTGCAGTCCCTGTCACCTGAAATCCAGGATGGGGACTGGGATCCTGCAGTCCCTGTCACCTGAAATCCAGGATTGGGGAGCCATATCCCAAAATCCAGGATGGGGACTGGGATCCTGCAGTCCCTGTCACCTGAAATCCAGGACTGGGGAGTGGTGACTCCACATCCAGGGGTTTCATTGCCTGTCCCATGTCTGGCTGGGAACTTTGGGAATGGGCAGAGGGTGTACATAGACACAGTGTGTGGTTCTCTGTAAATGTTGTACAGTTTCCAGTGCCAAGTTCCATTAAATTCCTGACAGCCTCTCCTGCCTCATCTGAGTCCTGCCTGGGAGGGATTTAGGGATGTGTCCGTGCTCAGGGTAAGGATGGATCTCCAAAGCTGAGGCTCCAGGAGGAGCCCCTGTCCTCCTGCCATGGTTCTGCTGTGTCCAGGCAGGATAAGCTGGAATGTTACAGCTCCATGTCCTGCTCTGCTGTGTCAGGCAGGACACGAGCACAGCAGCTGAGCTATGGACTCTGCTCAGTTTCCCAGGGAAAAGGGAGCCGTGGGATTCCTGTTAAATCCTTGGGAAGGGGATCCTGCTGGGCTGATCCCAAGGAATCTCCAGGATGGTGTTTCACCAGGATAAACCCATCCAGTCTTCCCAGTTTTCCTGACAACCTCCAGCCTGACCTTGTATGGGGTATCCGGGCTTGGCTGCAGCTCCAGGAGAGTGATCCCGGCTCCAGGCTGGCCCTGTCCCCCAGGAGGGAAGGAGCAGCTCAGTTTTAGGGACAGGATTTACAGCTGAGCCCTGACCTCTGAAGCTGATTTGATCCAGAGGGAATTCAGCCCTTCCCGAGCAGGGAGAAGCTGGAATAATGGCTCTTCCTGCAAAAAAGCATCTCTGGAGCACAGGGAGAGGAAATCCCGTGGACTGTCTGCTGGGCTGGATCTGTGTCTCCTCATCCTGCAGCCAACAGCAAACCAGCCAAAACTCCTGAATTCCCTTTGGAAGCAATTCCCTTTAAATAACTCCCCACAACTCCTGCTGTCCCTCTCCCTGCTCTGTCCCTCCTGCAGGAATGTGCAGCCGGCTCAGCCCTCCCTTCTCCAGACTAAACAAGCCCTGCTCCCCTGGGTTCCTCCCATGGAATTCCGCGGGATCCCGCCTCTCTCTGTGCCTCTGCTGAGCCCCGACCCCCATCCCATGGGTGTGGAACCCCGGCGTACAGCAGGATAAAATTCCCTAGGGCGGAGGGAGCCTGTGGTGACATCCCTGTGCCAGGAAGGGACTGGGAACGTGTCCGTGCCCCGGGATGTGGCACCTCCGCCCTGGGTAAGCAGCTCCCGGATCCGTGTTTGCCCTCGGGACCCGCCCAGCTCCGGAGCCAGCCCACGCCTCCAGGGCTTCCAGGTGGGACCTTCCCGGAGCCAGGGTCGCTGTGGGGCAGAGTCCCCCTCCAAGAATTCCCACATCCCAATCCCAGCCTCTTCTCCGCGGGGACATTGGGATCGGGGTCCCTTTGCTCCAGCTTTAGGAGCTGTCCTTCAGCTGGCCCTTGGATTTGGGACCACCAAATCCCAAATTTTACTCCGAGAGCCCCGAGACCCTCGCAGCCATTCCGGGATCAACCCCGAGCCCACCCTCTCCAAAATCCCATTTTCCTCACTAAACCTCAGTGCAGTTTTTGCTGGGATTTGTGGAGATCCCTCCCCGCAGCGCTCCTGGGGCCAGTCTGGGCTCGTAGCGGGACAGGAGGGCCCCACGGAGCTTTCCCTGTCGGAGCCATTTCCCTCTCCACCTCCCGACTTTCTCTTTTTCCATGAATTCATCCCCCCCCCCGCCCCCTGCCGCGTCTGCAGCTGCAAACCCAGACACATCTGTGCACATCTGGGCCGGCGCTGGCAGCCGAGCCGCCCCGGGAGAATCCAGCTGGAAGATTTTCACCTCCTGCACGGGGGGAGTTTCCTCCCCCCTGTTCCCTGGATTAGGCCCCTCAAAGCCAGACACCGAGCCTGGAAAACTCCGTGTGAGGCTTTAGGGGGCCCTCCTTCATCAAAGCTCCAACTTCTCCAGCTCCAGGTGGAGACAGCCCGGGAATCTCAGCTGCCAAAAACCCGGCAGTGGCTGCAGCGAGCTCCCGACCCCACCACGGTGGTCTCCCCTTCCCTGTCCCCCCCCCCAGCCCACCCCGGATGCTGTAATTAGGCCATAAATCCTGGGATTTTATGGGCCAGCAGGAACCTTTATTGGGATCATTATCCTGATAAATGAGGCACGCTTAGAGCACAGGCAAAGTCAAGGGATGGCTTTGACCTTCTCCTGAAAATGGGATGGGATGGGATGGGATGGGATTGGGATGGGATGGGATGGGATGGGATGGGATGGGATGGGATGGGATGGGATGGGTGCTGGTCATGGGGATGGGATGGGATGAGAGGCAATGGGTGCTGGTCATGGGAATGGAATGGGAGGAAATGGAATGGGATGAGAGGTGGTGGGTGTTGGTCATGGGGAGATGATGGGTGCTGGTCATAGGGGTGGGATGTGTTGGGATCCATGGGATGGGATGGGAGATGATGGTTGCCAGCAATGGGATGCCAGTCACGGGGATTTCATGGGAAGGAAGCAGCAGATTCCAGACAGCACAACCCCTCCACCCCAGCCAGGTGACACAGGGACCCCAAATCCCCCCCATCTGGGCTCCAACCCCTCTGCCACAGTTTGAACCAACACCTGAACCCTCCCAGGCCTCCAAACCCCAGTGATCTGTCGGGATTTGCTTCTCCAAGCTGGATCCGAGCCAGCTCCGCCTCCGCTGGGCTCTTCCCGCCAGTTTGGAGTGGATCTAATTAACTCTGGAGCAGAGCAGCGAGCGAGGGCAATCAGACAGGTAATTAGGGAGCAGCTCTCGCACAGGAGGAGCTGCCAGGGCCTCCCCACCCCGAAACCTCTCACCAGACAGGTTCCCAGCACGGCTCCCACAATTCCTCTAGGGAATTGCAGCATTCCACACGCCCAGAGCTTTCTCCATGTGAGGTTTTCCCCAGGAGGGCAATCCCAGATTTATCCCACCATTCCTCAGGTGTCCCATGGGCTGGGCTTTGCTTTGTGCCCTTCCCCCCAGATCCCACAGCTCCAAATCCTCACTGGGTTAAACTGGGATCAACTGGTGCTGATTTCCCATAGCTGAGAAAATCAAATTATCTTCTGCTGTGGGACTTCAGGGTCCAGCAGCTCCTCGATCCGGCTGGGGAAGGTCACTGGAAAGAGGGATGGAACCCATGGATGGATGGAGGGATGGATGGAGAAACTCTCCCTCATTTGTCACCATCCCCTCCTCTACACCCTGAGTAAGAGATGAGTAAACCCAGCCTTACAATGGGGAGATCCCTCAGCTCGGCCCTGAGTCACAGGGCAGGACCCCACACCCCTGCCCTGGTCCAGCCCCACGTCACCAGCCTGGATCCGGCCCCGGAGGTGACTCAGGGCCGCGGCAGCTCCGGACAGCCGGGATCTGCCAGGACCTGCTCGGGGGATCCTCCCTCGGCGCCTTTGATGCGCTGCCAGCACCGCCTGGGGCTGGGGAGACTGGGGGGAGCTCTACAACTCCTTTGTACAGCCCAATCCTCTCCAAAACACCCCTAAAACGGGGGAATCGCGTGTGTCACCCCCAGTGCCGCCTCCCCCCGGAGCCACAGCCCAAATCCCTAATTCGGGCTTTGTTGGGACCTGAAACGCCTCCGTGGGCACAGCAGGACGAGAGCCAGGGTGGCCCAAGGGGCCCGGGTGACTCTTCTTCCCCAGCTCCCAAACCTCGTGGATCCACTCCCATTCCTGCCTCCTCCTCCTCCTCCTCCAGCTGCTGCTGATGCAGGGAGAGGCACTGGGAGGGAGGAGGCTCCATCTCCTCCTCCATCTCCTCCTCCTCCTCCTCGCCGCGGCGTGCCGGGGCAGAGCCGCGTGCCGGCGGGGAGCACCATGGCCGAGCGGCTGTCGGAGGAGAAAATCGCCGAATTCAAGGAGGCTTTCTCCCTCTTCGACCGCGACGGCGACGGCTGCATCACCACCAGGGAGCTGGGCACCGTCATGCGCTCGCTGGGCCAGAACCCCACCGAGGCCGAGCTGCAGGACATGGTGGGCGAGGTGGACGCCGACGGCAGCGGCACCATCGACTTCCCCGAGTTCCTGTCGCTGATGGCCAGGAAGATGAGGGACACGGACAGCGAGGAGGAGATCCGCGAGGCCTTCCGCGTCTTCGACAAGGACGGCAACGGCTACATCAGCGCGGCGGAGCTGCGGCACGTCATGACCAACCTGGGCGAGAAGCTGACGGACGAGGAGGTGGACGAGATGATCAAGGAGGCCGACTGCAACAACGACGGGCAGGTCAACTACGAGGAGTTCGTCAGGATGATGACGGAGAAGTGACGGCGCCCGTCGGCCACCTCGGGCTCCGTTCCGCAGGTAACGCCCTGGGATGCTGCCTCCATGGAAAATCCCCAAATCTCGGCTCTCCCTCCTCGTGTTGGTGGTTGGAAAAATCGATTTTTGTGGTGCTTTTTTCTTTTTTTTCCTTAATTTTTCCTTCTTTTTTTTTTTTTTTCCGTAGGGAACAGAGGTTGTGGTGGCTCTCCCCCAGCCCTTCCATCCCCTCCCACCTTCTCCAGGCTGGAAAAATCCTCCTTTATCCCAGCTGGAGCGTCACCAACCGGCGTCTGCATCGGATGTGGGATGCAGATGGATTTGGGGTCCCCGTGGGATGTCTCATGTCTGGAGATATTCCAGAGGCCACAGAAAATTCCCTGACATCCCCGAGTCCAATAAAAACGTCCCCCCACATCCTGGTGGCTGCCTCATTCGGCTTCTCCTTGGGATCCTTGCTGGAAAAATGTTCCCTCAAATCCTCCTGGTCAGGCTCAGACCCCTCCTCATCTCCACCCTTTTCCCATTCCATCCCTCTTCCAGAAAAGCTGGAAAGATGCTGGAGGCCAGGATGTGCCCGTGCCCATCCCAAATCTCATCACTTTTGGGATCTGTCTCCTCCCCCAGGATCTCAGGGGTCCTTTTCCCCCTTCCAGCCTTGGAAAAACTGGATTTATCCCAAATCCCCACCCCAAAGCTGAGCAGAGCAGGATTCACCTTTCCCAAACTCGCCGCGACTCAGTTTCCCCACCACGAGGGGGAATCCTGGGATGGGATCATTCCCTCCACAGAGGAATTGGAAGCAGAATTCATTTGAATGGCTCTAATTAATGCTCCGTTGCTAACGAGCAGACGGGGCCGAGCTGCTCCGTGGGGACCTCGGCTCCAGCCCATCCCTGGGGCTGGGAACTTTGGCAATCCCAGTTGTTTTCCCGGGAAAACCGGGCGGGTCCTGACAGAGCCCAGCGCGCCCACGCTCGCTCCCAGCACCTTCTCCCTCACCCTCCCAGGATGGGAGAGGGGCAAAGTCCACCCCAAAATCCCCAAATCCAGCGAAATCCCGCCGGAAAATCTCCAGGGTCACGCCGGGCTCTTGTAATGAATGGCCAAAATTATTCCTCCCCATAAACCTGGATTGTTTATTTCGTGCCAGGATCCAGCTCCAAACTGATCCCGGTATTTTTAGGCCTGACCTTTTTTTCTCCTTCTATTTTTGGGTTGTTTAATTTCTGGAGCGTTTTTTCTGTTTATCCCGGGATGGTTTTTCCTGACAAGGATCCTGGATCCCAACCCAGCAGCTCCATCAACAACAGAGGAAGTCCATCCATGTTTTCCCATTTTCCCCTGAATTTGGTGCTCGGGAGAGCAGTGGGAAATTCCCACCAGCATCCCTTGGGATGGACACACGGATGGACAGGATGGTCCTGTTTTTTTCAGCAGGAAGAGGAGGGGATTTTGCTCCCCAAATCCAGGTTTGCACCCCCAAAGTGTCCCTCTGGAGGAGAAGGAGCTGATGGAATTGCCTGGAATTGCAGGATCCCGCCTGGCAGACCCATGAGCAGTGGAATTCCATATGGAGTTGGTTAATAATTAAATTAATCGAGGTCCAGGGGATGCTCTGGAAGCCTGGGGAGTTTGGAGGATCCCTGGTCTCTCCCTGATCCCTCCACATCCTGATTTTCCACCCTAAAGCTTGGTCAGGATGTTCCCTGCACCTGGGGACGGGGATGGAAGGAGGGGATGGGGAATAGGAACCACCTGGGACAGGAACTGGGAATCATCTGGGAGAGGAATCAGCCGGGGCTGGACCTGGGGGTTCATCCAGGGTGGGATTTGGGACAGGGATCATCTGGGATGGGTCCTGTGGGATCTGGAGTTAGGGATAACCTGGGATGGATCCCGGAGGATGATTCAGGGTGGGATTTGGGACAGGGATCACCTGAAAGGGTCCTGTGGGATCATCTGGTGTGGAATCTGGGACAGGAATCACCTGGGATGGGTCCTGTGGGATCATCCAGGGCGGGATTTGGGACAGGGGTCACATGGGATCATCCAGGGTGGGATCTGGAATAGGGATCACCTGGGATGGGATCTGGGATGGGAGCACGTGGAATGGCAGGCGAGGGATCCCTGGGATGGACCATGAGGAACCCCTGGGATGGGACCTGAGCTGGATTTAGGGTGGGACACGGGGATCACCTGGAATGGGATGTGACTGGGGGGAATCCCTTGGGCTGTGACTGGAGGGGAAATCTCCTGGATCCAGCTGCTCCCACCTCCACCACGGACAGTCTCCCACCACTTTTTTCCAGCAAAATCCAATTTTGTTGGATTTCTTCCCAACAAAAAAAAAAAAAATCCACCGAGGGCTCCAGGACCACCCAAAGCCACGGCTCCAGCTCTGCCCCCACTGCTCCCCTTTCCCTGCCCACCTGGACACCGTTTTTCCCCTAAAATGGAACTTCTAAGGAAAAAAAGCAGCTCAGGAACGCCCCCAGCATCCCCCACCCTACAGGACAGGAGGTGTTTGCTCCAGCCCTGTGGAACCAATCCCAAATTCTCCCATTCCCTTCAATTTTGGCAGCCTGAGATGTTTCCACCCCGTTTCCACGAGGAGCCTTTAAAAACAAATCCATTAAATTGGGAAAACGGCACCCAGACCTCCCAAGGTTTTCCCAAAAAGCAGGAGTGGGATTTTTTCCCAGTTTTCCCCATTTTTCCCCTTTCCAAGCTCTCTGGGTCCCCTCCCAGCAGTGACTCTGCCCTGAGGTGCCTGGGAAATGTCTGCGGGGAGAGGAGGCCCCTCCGCCTCCGGCTGCCAGAGAAAAGTCTGGAAAAACGGCTGGGGAAGCAGGAGTGCTCCAGGTCAGGGGCTGGGCTGGGAAATCAACAGGTTCTGCACAAGGGGGTAAAAACAGAGCCCAAAAATCCATTTATAAACTCGTTTTTCCAAGGTTTGCTTTGGAAAAAAGAAATGGTTCCGTTTCCCCGGGGTGGTTTTGGGACTTGTTTTAAAGGGAATTTTCTCCCTGGTTTTCCACTTGTGGGTTGTTTGTGGAAGGAGAAAATCCTGTCTGCTGGAGAAGTGAAAAAAGCCACAAAAATCATCCCAAAATCAGGCACGGGGAAATGTGGGAAACAACGTCCAGGGATGGCCAAAATGATGGAGAAGGGAAAAATCTGGGGCCAGCCCCGACCCTGAGGCTGAGGTGGTACCAGGTGGGGAAAGCTTTGGGGGAAAATCCCTGATTTTGGGGCTGGAGGGGGGGGGGGGTTCATCTCCAAATTTGGGGTTTTGGCATTAATTCCTCATGGAATTCTGGGGATGAGGAGAGGGAATGAGCAGGACAGGGAGATGGGAATGGGGAGGAGGAGAGGGAAATAAGGGAGAGCAGAGCTGGGGACAAGGGAGGGGACAGGAGGGACCAGGAACTGGGAGAGGGGAAAATGTGACCAAACCATGGAAAATATGAATGGTTCCCTTTCCCAGGGGTGTCTGTTCAACCTGCTCCAAAGGGATTTTCCTCCCTGGTTTTCCACTTGTGGGAAATGAGTGAAAGGAGAAAATCCCGTCTGTGGGAGAATGAAAAACCAGGAGATGGGGACAAGAGAGGGGACAAGGACAAGTGGGAGCAGGAGGGGGAGGGAAGCTGGATCAGGAGAAGGGACAAGGGGACAAGGAGGAGACTTTGGGCTGGGGATAAATGGGAGCAGGAGGAAAACAGGACAAAAAAGGGGAGCTGAAAATCAGGAGATGGGGACAAGGGACACCAGGAGGAGGGACCAGGGGACAAGGAGATGAGGACAGGTCTTGGGGTTTGGGAGCAGGAGAGGAGTGGGACAAGGAGAAGGGAAGAGTGGGACAAGGGGACAAGGAAAAATGGGAACAAGAGGAGCACGTGGGACCAGGGGACAAGGACAAGGCTTTGGGATGAGGGGACAAGGACGGGGCTTTGGGATGAGGGGACAGGGACAAGGCTTTGGGATGAGGGGACAAGGACAAGGCTTTGGGATGAGGGGACAGGGACAGGGCTTTGGGATGAGGGGACAAGGACAGGGCTTTGGGATGAGGGGACAAGGACGGGGCTTTGGGATGGGACAATCCCGGTGCTCCTGCAGGGAGGGGCCTCCCCAGCCCCTCCAGCCCCTCCCCCGGCATTCCCAAGGTAAATCCCGAGGGATTCTGCCCAGGCCTTGGGGCTCCTCCAGCCGCCTCCACATCCCACAGGGCTCCTCTCCCCTTCGCTGCCCAGGGCTTTCCCAAACCCCAGTTCCCAAAACATTCCCCGGGGGATCAATCCCGAGGGAATGGGGAGCGTGAAATCCAAAATTCCGAGCAGGGAATGAATTCCAGCAGCCCAGGGTGGGGAGGGAATCCATGTGGAAAAGGAGTTTGGGGGCGCCTGGAGGGCTTTGGGAACATCGGGAAAGATCCCAAACCCCGCAGATTCCATAGGGCGGCGAGCAGCGCCCTGCAGGGGGAGAACTCCGAGTAAAACCCTCTCCGAATTCCCAAAATTCCTGGGAAAGCCGGGAATCCCCGCAGGGGTTAAGAGCAACCGGAGCCGCTCGGTTTTCCAGCGCCGCTGGAGCTGTCGGGAATTTTAACAAACGGGAATTTCTGGGAGTGTGAGCTCAGCCCGCCGGGAGTTTGGGAATCTTCTCCCTCTTTTTTTCCCTCAGGGATAAGCAGGAGGATGGGGCTGCTGCTCCAGAAAACACCCCCAGGGAGAAACAATTAAAATTCCCACCCCCCCATTCCCATTTTTTTCCTTGATTAAAAACCCAGCTGGAATTCCCAAACTAATCCCAAGTCAGCTCTGGGGAGGAGAAATCCCAAAAAAAATAAATTTCCCCCGTTTTTCCCGATTTTCAGCGCATCCAAGGAGGCAGAGCCTGCCCCGTGCTCCCCCTTCCCTCCCAACCCAAGTCTTTCCCGAAATTCCCGCTTTTCTCCTTAAAAATGCGCCTGCCCTGAGCCGAGAGCAGAGGGAATTTTATTGCAGATCTGGGAATTCCAGGTCTTTTTGAACTGGAGTCTGGAGGTGGAATGGAACCCTCTGGAGGCGATTTGTTGTTCCCCAAAAAAACAAAATTAATCCCGAATTCCCAACTCCAGGATTGGCGGGGGCGGTGTTGGCGGACTGGGCTTTGCTGGGATCAAAGGGAATTTGGGATGCAAAGGGAATTTGGGATGCAAAGGGAATTTGGGGTTCAAAGGGAATTTGGGGTTCGCGGTTCTGTCCGGGGCAGCAGAATTCCCCGGGTTTGGGCAGAATTCCCCGAGTTTTGGGCAGAATTCCCCGGGTTTGGGGAGAATTCCCCGGGTTTTGCCGGGGTTCGGGCAGACCCTGCTGGTCGGGAATTCCCATCCCGGAGTTCCGGGAGCTTTTCCCGGGGGCAGCAGCTCCGCCAAGCGGCGCCGCGCCGGGAAGAGGCTCCCGCATCCCAATCCCGCCCGTTTGCGAGGGGTTTTTTGGGAATTGTGGGAATCTGAACCTCGATTCCTCCCAAAATTCCTCCTCCAAAACCCGCGGGCGGCTCTTCCCCATCCCAGCAGGCTCCGGGACAAGGACGGGGGGAGGAATTCGGCTGGAGAGAATTCCTTAAGGGAAAAAGGATTATCCCGTTTTTCCAGCATGGTTTCCCTCCCAGTTCCTTTGGGATGTTTCCCGCCCCTGGGTCCTTCCAGAGCTCAGGATTTCTCTGGGAAGATTCCCCAGTCCCAGCCTTTCTTCCCAGGTTTTCCCCGGGAAAGGAGGAATGCAAGGTTTTGGGAAGGGGATGAACATTGTGGGGTTTTTTATGGAATCATGGAATGGTTTGGGTGGGAAGGGACCTTCAGGATCCTCCAATTCCAGCCCCATTCCATGGGCAGGGACAATTCCTGATCCCAGGGTGGCCTGGGACACTGCAGGGATGCAGGGGCAGCCCCAGCTGCTCTGGCAGTTCCAGCCCAGGCAGGAATTCCTCATTGCCCAGATCCCATCCATGCCTGCCCTCTGGCACTGGGAGCCATTCCCTGGCTCCTGTCCCTGCAGGCCTTGTCCCCAGTCCCTCTGCAGCTCTCCTGGAGCCCCTCCAGGCCCTGGAATGTGCTGGAAGCTCTCCCTGGAGCCTTCTCCTCCTCCAGGGGAACATTCCCAGCTCTCCCAGCCCTGGAGTTTGGGATGAGGCTGCTGCAGGGAGAGAATTCCAGGGCAGATCCCACAACAGCCGGACACGGGTGAGACTTTTCCAGAGTTTTCATCAGGAATAACCTCAACCCTTCCCTGGCTCCCTTTGATCAGGAATAAATTCCAGGTGCCCAAATTCCAGCACTGAAGAGTTCCTCCCTTTTCCAGCATTTCCCAAGTGCCTGAATCCAGGGAAAATCCGGGATCTCGGTTTTAGGGCACCACCAGAAGCTCAGGATCCATCTCCAAGTGAGGCAGTTTGGGGTTTTTTAGGATCCAGGGATTTTGTGACGTGCAGGAGGGCTGGGAAAAGCCAAAGGATTCACCCAATTTTCCAGAAATCCCAGGAAATCCGTGGGGTTTGATCCCTCCTGGGCTTTGCTGTGGGTTCGAGGGCTGGAGTTGGGAATTGGCGATTTTGGGGTTTTCTCCAGACTCCTCAAATCCACCCAAAATTTGGGATGGGCACCAAAAAGTTCTGCAGGATCGCCCTGGATTTTCCAGGGAAAAGGAGGGAAGGGTGAAGAGGGCCTGGAAAAGCTCAGGAAAATCCTCCAGATGTTGGGCTGGATTTATCCCCAAAGCCAGAGTGGGGACAGAATTCCAGCCTTGCTCCAGAGGATCCGAGGGATGCAGAGCTCAGGAAAACCCCTGGGAATTTTTTCCCCTCCCTCCAAGAGCCCTGAAGGTAAAATCAGGAATCCCAATCCTGGCTTTGCTGGGAGCTGTTCCTTTCCCAGCTTTTCCAGGGATTTGGGAAGCTGCAGCACAAATCCCACAGGGATTTTCCTCCTCCAGGGGGTCCAGGAGTGAAATTTTCCAGCTTCCCAAGGAATCCAATCCAATCCCAGGATAAACTTCAATTGTTGGGGAAAGCTGCTGGGATCCAGGTCCCCTTCTCCAGCCAGGAGAAATCCCAAAGGTTTCCATGGATGGAGGGAGATCCCTGTTCCCAGCTGGAATTGGGAGGGATTGTTCTGGAACATTCCCTGCCCTGCTGGATGCACAGGGAACCCCCAGGGAAGAGGAATTATCCCGGATTTTTCAGCTGGGTTTGGAATTTGGGAAGCCTGGGGAGGGGAGGAAAAAGCAGGAATGGCCTGGGATGGATCCAGGCCTGGAGCTGGGAATGAAGGGATTGTCCCAAAGTGACCCAAAAATCAACAGTCCAGGAGTTTATTCCCATTATTCCAGGGATTATTCCAGGGATTCAGCTGCTTCTGGCATTCCCAGAAATCCCCAAATCCTACAAATCCCCAGGAAAGACCCCCAGGCCCTGTGATCCAAGAGGGATTTGGCTCCTGGGATTCTCCAAGGTTTTCATCCCAAACCTTGATCCAGAGGAGATCCAGGTGCCCCTAAAAACCCAGGGAACATCCCCAAAAATTCCAGCTGGGATCAGAGACTGGCATTGGCTTGGAATTGGAATAAATGGGATAGATGGGAAAAATGGAATTAATGGGATAACTGGAATAAATAATGGGATAAATGGGATAAACAATGGGGTAAATAATGGGATAAATAATGGGATAAAAATTGGGATTAATGGGATAAATAATGGGATAAATAATGGGATAAAAATTGGGATTAATGGGATAAAAATTGGGATAAATAATGGGATTAATGGGATAAATAATGGGATAAACAATGGGATTAATGGGATAAATAATGGGATAAAAATTGGGATAAATGGGATTATTCCCAGCAATTCATGGCTCAGGAGTGGCCACAGCCCAAATGCCATTCCCAGTTTTCCAAGCTGGAATTCCAGGATGGTGCCTGAGGCTCTCCCCAATCCCAGCAGCAGGAATTCCTACAAACCCCAAAACTTTGGGATCCAAAACCAGGGAAAATGAAGATGGAATCCACGGGATTGGGGGAATTTCTTGCTGGCTCTCCAAGGAATCTTTTTGCTTTTCCAAGGGAAACTTGGATTTGGTAATTCCATTACAGCACCAGCGTGGGCAGGGTTGGAAAAATCATCTAAACAGGGATTTGGGATCCTAAACAGGGATTTGGGAATCCTAAACAGGGATTTGGGATCCTAAACAGGGATTTGGGATCCTAAAAAGGGATGTGGGATCCCTAAATTGTCCCACAAACCCTTTTTCCTGCCATTCCCAGGGATGAATCCCACAAAAACCCCTCTGGGGCTTCCCTGAGCTTCCCCAATTTCCCATGTCTGGGTTTGGGATTTTTGGGATAAAAGGGGAAGGGAGGAATAAATAAAGTGGGAATTAAACCCAAACCCCATAAAGTGCATTCAGCTCCAGCTCAGCATTCCCAGCCTGGATCCCGAGCGGGTCCCGGGATTTTGGGAGGAATTTGTTCTTGTGGGGAAACTCCGGGATTTTCCAGGATTATTGGGAAAAAAGGAAAACCTGGAAGGGGGAGGAGAATCCCAGCACAGACATCCAAGGACAAAGCCCCAGTGCCCAAGGAATTCCAGGAATTCCAGCTGGGATTCAGGCCTGGAATCCCAAACCCAATCCCTGGAATCCCAATCCCAAAATGGCATTGGGGAAAGAGCTCCAAAGGGGGAGAATCAATCCCAAAATTCCCAAATTTCCAGGCAGAACCCAGTCCTGGTGTATCCCATGGGATCCCCAGGGAGGGGGAAACCAAATCTGGGATCAGGGAATGTCCTGGGATGTGGGAATGGGATGGGAATGGGATTGGAATGGGAATGGGAATGGGAATGGGAATGGGAATGGGAATGGGATTGGGATTGGGAATGGGATTGGGAATGGAATGGGAATGGGGGAATGGGACTGGGAATGGGAATGGGAATGTGGCTATGGGAATGGGCATGGATGGGATTGGGAATGCGAATGGCTGGGATTGGGCCTTGCATGGACTGGGATTGCCTGGCTGGCCTGGGCCTTGGGACTGGCCTTGGCCTGGACTGGCCTGGGCCTGGGCCTGGCTGGGCTGGCCTGGTATGGATTGGGCCTGCATGGATTGGCCTGGACTGGGCTGGTGGGACTGGGCTTGGGCCTGGCATGGTTGGCATGGCCTGGCGTCGGGTGGGATGGGCGTGGCTCGAGTGGGAATAGGATTGGGAATGGGATTGGGAATGGAATGGGTCTGGGAAAGGAATGGGAATGAGAACAGGAATGAGAATGGGAATTGGAATGGGACTTGGATTGGGAATGGGACTGGGAACGGGACAGAGCCAATCCCAGCCTGGCCTCTCCTCATTCCTGGTGTTGATCCAAAGCCTCTGGATGCTCCTGGAAAACCCTGAAAATTCCCTAAAGGAATGAGCTGCAGTGCCTCCAATGAGCCCTGAGCTGGTTCAGTTTGGGAATTCATCCAGGGAATTCCGTTAGGGAATCGTTCATTCAGGGAATGAATGAATTAATGAATGAATTAATTAATGAATGGGGAATTAATGTGCCCCCAGCAGGGCTGGCAGCTGTCACTGGAGCTATTCCCAAGGGTGGGATCCCACCCACATCCAAGGATTTGGAAATCCAGGGATTTCCCCTCCCAGTCCCCCTGCAGCCCCCAGGGAAAGGGGTCCTGGGTCATTCCAGGCTGGATCATCCAAAAGGGGATGGATGATCCCTGCAGGGAAAAACAGGATCAAAACGGGAAAAACGGGATCAGAAATGGGATCAGAGGGGTCCCTGCAGGGAAAAACGGGATAAAAATGGGAAAAACGGGATCAAAATGGGAAAAACGGGATCAAAATGGGATCAGAGGGGTCTGTGCAGGGAAATATGGGATCAAATGGGAAAATTGGGATCAGAAATGGAATCAGAATCTATCCCATTTTTTCCCATTTCTATCCCATTTTTTCACAGAATGGGTCTGTGCAGGGAAAAATGGGACCAAAATGGGGAAAATGGGATAAAAATGTGAAAAATGGGATCAGAAATGGGATCAGAGGGGTCTGTGCAGGGAAATGGGATCAGAAATGGGATCAGAGGGGTCTGTGCAGGGAAAATGGGATCAAGACGGGATCAGAGCTGCTCCAGAGCACGGAATTCCCAGCTGGAATGATTCCCACTCCACAGTTATGCCATTTCTCTCCCCCCTGGCTGGATCCCACAGAGGAAATCCAGGAAAATCAGGGAATGCCACCTGGGAAGGGCTAAAATTCCACCTGGGAAACTCCAAGAAAACTCCCGGCAAAGAGGAGTTCCCGACAAATCCTAATTACAGCAGTGCCTGAAATTAAATTAACGGGGGGTGGGGGGAGGTAGAAGAGAAGGAGAACGGCCCCGATCCCGGGGTTTTCCCGGGAATTGCAGCGTTCCTGGCTCGTCAGTTGTAGGAGAGGTACTGGATGAGCCGGGGCGGGATCTGCAGCTGGGAGATCTTGGCCAGGCCGCGCTGGCCGGCGGCGCGGCGCACGGCGAGCCGGCACAGCTGGGCCAGGCTCAGGGGGGTCTCTGTGGGGAAAAATGGGAATGGGGTCAGAGACGGGAATGGGAAATGGGGCTGTCATTTCCTGGGATTGAAGTGGGAATGGGGATGGGCTCTGTGGGCCTTGGGACGTGGCTCGTGGGCATGGGGTCTTGGCTCGTGGGCCTGGGGGCTTGGCTCGTGGGCACTGGTGGGACTTGGGCTCATGTGGGAATGGGGCTTGGGCTACGTGGGCTGGGCTGGCTCGTGGGGCTTGGGGCTTGGCTAGTGGGGCTGGGTGCTTGGCTCGTGGGGCCGTGTGCTTGGCTCGTGGGCCTGTCGGGTCTTTGGCTCGTGGGCCTGTGGGGCTCGGGCCTCCTGGTTCATGGGGGCTTGGCTCCTGGGGCTGGGGCTATGGCTCGTGGGGCTGGGCTTGGCTCTTGGGCCTGGTATCTGGGCTCCTGGGGCTGGGGCTTGGCCTCTTGGGTGCCTGGTGCTTAGGCTCGTGGGCCTGCGGCTTCGGCTCGTGGCCTCGGGCTTGGCTCGTGGGCCCTTGGGCTTGGCTCGTGGGCCTAGGGGCCTGGCTCCTGGGCCCTGGGGGCTTGGCTCTGGGGCTGGGGCTTGCTCGTGGGGCCTGGGCTGCGTTGCTCGTGGGCCTGGGGCTGTCGACGTCGGGCCTGGGGGCTGGGCCGTGTTGGGCCCTGGAGCTTGGCTCGTCGGCCCTGGGGCTATGTGCTCGTGGAGCCTGGGGCTTGGCTCGTGGGCCACTTAGGGGCGTGGCTCGTGGGCCTGTGGGGCTTGGCTCCTCGGTGCTGGGGGCGTGAGCTCGTGGGCCGGGGGGCTTGAAGCTCCTGGGCCTGGTGGGGCTTGGCTCGTGCGGCCTGGGGCTTGGCTCGTGCTGGGCTGGGGCCTTGGCTCCTGGGGCCTGCGGGCTCTGGCTCGTGGGCCTTGGGCTTGGGCTCGTTGGCCTGGGCCTTGCGCTCCTGGGCCTGGGGCTTGTCTCGTGGGCCTGCGGGGCGTTGGCTCGTGGGCCTCGGGGCTTGGCTCGTGGGCCTGGGGCTTGGCTCGTGGGGCTGGGGCTTGGCTCCTGGCCTGGGGCTTGGGGCGCCTGGGCCTGGCGGCTGGCGCCTCCTGGTCGTGTGGGGTTGTGGCGCCCGGCGCGCCGGCCCCCCGGGCCGCATGCTCAGGGGGTGCCTCTGTGGGGACCCCTGGGACTGGGGTCCGCGCTGGGCCTGGGCGCTGGATAATGAGGATGGGGGGTCGGGAACTGGGAATGGGGATCTCCTAGAACGGGGTCAGACAGGGGAATATGGTGGATCAGAACTGGGATATAAATGGAATCAAGAAAGGGAATGTGATGGCCAACTTCCCCGGACAACGGGATTTTTTGATGGCCAAGCTTCCCCAACTACACAGGGTGATTTTCATGGACCCAATTCCCCGGACTAAGGGGAGTTGGATGGCTTGAATTCCAGGACAAAGAGGGATTTGTTTCATTACCACATTCCTATGGACAACGGTATTTTTGATGGCTGAATTCCCAGGAAAATGGGGATTTGATGGCCGATTTCCCAGGACAAGGGGGATTAGATGGCCAAATTCCCAATAAAAAAGGGATTTGATGACTGAATTCCCAGGACAAAGGGGATTTGATGGCCGAATTCCCAGGACCAAGGGGATTGGATGACTGAATTCCCAGGACAAAGGGGATTGGATGACTGAATTCCCAGGACAAGGGCATTCCCACTCACTCTCATAGAACTCGAAGCACTTGGTCGGCGGGGCTGCTGCTCCGGTGTAATCCGAGGGTTTGGAGCACTTTGGGATATCCTTGGAATTTATCTTTAAAACCCTCCCAACCCAAAGAATCTAACGGATTCAGGGATCCTCAGATTCAGCTAGATCAGTATCTGAAGGCCAAATTCCCAGGACAAGGGGATTAAAAATGACCCCATTCCCAGGACACAGGGGATTTGATGGATGAATTCCCAGGACAAAGGGGATTGGATGTCCCAATTCCCAATAAAAAATGGGACTTGATGACTGAATTCCCAATACAAAAAGGATTTGATGACTGGCTATTCCCAGGACAAAAGGGGGATTGGATGTCCCAATTCCCAGGACAAAGGGGATTTGATGTCCCAATTCCCAGGACAAAGGGCATTCCCACTCACTCTCATAGAACTCGAAGCACTTGGCGGCGGGGCTGCTGCTCCAGGTGTAATCCGAGGGTTTCTTGCCCCGGTTGTCCCGGGCGTAGATGTTGCCCCCGAACTCCACCAGCAGCTCCACCAGGTCCGCGTTCCTCACCTTGGCCGCGTGGTGCAGCGCCGTCTCGTGCAGCTTGGCCGCGTTCACGTTGGCTCCTGGGCACAGCACAGGGAATTCCGGGCGGGAAAAGGGGATGAATCCCAACAGGGAAAGGAAAGGCAGGGGGGAAAAGGGATAAATCCCAACAGGGAAAGGAAATCCGGGTGGGAAAAGGGATAAATCCCAACAGGGAAAGGAAAGGCAGGGGGGAAAAGGGATAAATCCCAACAGGGAAAGGAAATCCGGGTGGGAAAGGGGATTTAGCCAGGAAAAGGAAAGGCAGGTGGGAAAGGGAGGATTGAGCCAGGGAAAAGGGGATCCAGGCAGGGGAAAGGAAATTTAGCCAGGGAAAGGGGATTTAACCAGGGAAAAGGGATCAGGAATGGGACCAGAGGGGTCTGTGCAGGGACAAACGGGATCCAAATCGGCTTTCTAACGGGGATCAGAGGGGTCTGTGCAGGGAAAAGCAATGGGATCAGGAATGGGACCAGCAATGGGATCAGGAATGGGATCAGGAATGGGACCAGCAGTGGGATCAGGAATGGGGCCACGTATGGGATCAGCAATGGGATCTGCAATGGACCAGGAATGGGACCAGGAATGGGATCGGGAATGGGACCAGCAATGGGACCAGCAACGGGATCAGGAATGGGGCCAGGTATGGGATCAGCAATGGGATCAGGAATAGGACCAGCAATGGGATCAGGAATGAGACTGGGAATGAGATCAAGAGTGGGATCAGGAATGGGACCAGGAATGGGATCAGGAATGGGACCAGGAATGGGACCAGCAGTGGGACCAGGAATGGGATCAGGAGTGGGACCGGGTCCAGCCATGGGATCAGTAATGGGACCAGCAATGGGACCAGCAATGGGATCAGCAGTGGGACCACGAATGGGACCAGCAATGAGCTCAGCAATGAGACTGGGAATGGGATCAGGAGGGCCAGAGGAACAGGAAGATCAGCAGTGGGACCAGCAATGGATCAGAATGGACCAGAGGTCAGATGGCCAGATGGCCACAGTGGCCGATGGACCAGCAGTGGGATCAGGAATGGGACCAGGAATGGGACCGGGAATGGGATCAGCAGTGGGATCAGGAATGGGACCAGGAATGGGACCAGCAATGGGATCAGCAGTGGGATCAGAATGGACCGATGGGACCGGGAATGGGATCGCATGGGACCAGGAATGGGACCAGGCGTGGGATAATAGGGACCAGCAATGGGATCACAGTGGACCGGAATGGGCCACATGGATTGGCAGTGGGATCAGGAAAGGGACCAGCAGTGGCCGCAGTGGGATGGCATGGATCAGGAATGGTACCAGCAGTGGACCGGCATGGGATGGCAGTGGGACAGCATGGTCACATGGGACACATGGGAACAGCAATGGATTGCAGTGGGATCAGGAATGGGACCAGCAGTGGGACCGGCAGTGGGATTGGCAGTGTGTCAGCAGTGTGAGCAGAGGGTGCGTGCCGGGAGCCGTTTCCAGCGCGATTCCCGAGGCCGTACCCGCCTGGAGGAGCAGCTTGGCGCAGTCCAGGTGCTCCCGGGCGCAGGCCACGTGCAGGGGGGTCCCGAAGTGGCAGTCGTGCGCCTCCAGGTTGGCACCCACCTCGATCAGGAGCTGCACGCACTCCGGGCTGCCTGCACGGGAACAGCGGGAATGCCCGATGAACACCGGGAATTCCCAATGAAATCCAGGAAAATCCCACTGAAATCTGGGAATTCCCACTGAAAACCAGGAATTCCCAACCCATCAGGATGGAATTCCCACTGAAAACCAGGAAAATGCCCACTGAAATCTGGGAATTTCCAACCCATCAGGATGGAATTCCCACTAAAAATCAGGAAAATCCCACTGAAAACCAGGAAAATCCCACTGAAAACCAGGAATTCCCAATGAAAACCGGGAATTCCCACTGAAAGCTGGGAATTCCCACTGAAATCTGGGAATTCTCAATGAAAACTGGGAATTCCCAATGAAAAATGGGAATTCCCAACCCATCAGGACAGAATTCCCACTGAAAACCAGGATTTCCTGCCCCAATGGGATAGAATTTCCACTGAAAACTGGGAATTCCTGATGAAAACAAGGAAAATCCCACTGAAATCCAGGAATTCCCACTGAAAACCAGGAATTCCCACTGACAACCAGATATTCCTGCCCCAATGGGATGGAATTTCCACTGGAAACTGGAAATTCCCACTGAAAACCAGGAAAATCCAACTGAAAACTGGGAATTCCCAATGAAAATGGTGAATTCCCACTGAAAACCAGGAATTCCTGCCCCAAAGGAATGGAATTCCCGCTGAAAACCAGGAAAATCCTACTGAAATCTGGGATTTCCCACTGACAACCAGGAAAATCCCACTGAATTCTGGGAATTCCCACTGAAAACTGGGAATTCCCACCCCACTGGGATGGAATTCCCACCGAAAACCAGGAATTCCTGCTCTGCTGGGAAAAATGGGATCAGCAATGGGAAAAATGGGGAAAATAGGATCAGCAATGGGATCAGAGGGGTCTCTGCAGGGAAAAATGGGATCAGAAATGGGAAAAAACAAGGTCAGCAATGGGATCGGACTGGGGTCAGCAATGGGATCAGACCAGGATCAGCAATGGGATCAGACCGGGATCAGCCTGGGATCAGCAATGGGATCAGCAATGGGATCCGACTGGGATCGGACTGGGATCAGCAATGGGATCAGACTGGGATCAGCAGTGGGATCAGACCGGGATTAGCAATGGGATCAGACCGGGATCAGACTGGGATCAGCAATGGGATCAGCAATGGGATCAGACGGGATCCCTGCAGGATTCCTCTCCTCCCTTCCCAGCTGGCAGCCCCCGAGCACCAGCAGAGCTCGCTCAGGGCTCGCTCCCATGAGGAGCTCTGGGGCTTTCGTCCCATTCCAAGCTGCAAACACCCATGGAATGACCCTGGAATGGCCCTGGAATGACCCTGGAAATAATGACCCTGGAATGGCCCAGAAATTCTCCTGGAAATGCCCTGGAATAACCCTCAAGTGACCCTAGAACTGCCCTGGAATAACCCTCAAGTGACCCTAGGAATTGCCCTGGAATAACCCTCAAGTGACCCTGGAATGACCCAGGAATTGCCCTGGAATTGCCTTGGAATGACGCAGGAATTGTCTTGGAATAATCCTGGAATTCACCTGGAATTGCCCTGGAATGGCCATGGAACGACCCTGAAATTAATGACCCTGGAAGTGCCCTTGAATGACCCTGGAATGGCCCTGGAATGGCCCTGGAATTCTCCTGGAATGACCTGGAATGGCCCTGGAATGGCCCTGGACTTGCTCTGGAATTCACCTGGAATGGCCCTGGAATGAATGACCCTGGAATGTCCTTGAATAACCCTGGAATGACCTTGGAATTGTCCTGGAATGGCTCTGGAATAGCCCTGGAATGCCCCTGGAATGCCCCAGGAATTGCCCTGGAACAACCC
>NC_066314.1:1186617-1206751 GCF_022539315.1 Serinus canaria | reverse complement strand
TCAGCCGCTCATTTTGGCTCTTCCCTCAGGGCTTTTCCCCATCATTTTTTATCTGTGCTGCCCGTCAGTTTCTCATTTTGGATCTTCTTTCACCTCAGTCCTTCCCCCTCAGAGCCTTCCCTCAATCTCCCCAAGATCCCTCCCCTCAATGCCTTTCCCGATCCCCTCAGCCCCTCATTTTGGCTTTTCCCTCAGCCTCTTCCCTCAGGGCCTTCCCCCCGTATTTCATTATCCCTTCTGTCCCTTTTCCCTCACCCCTCACATCATTCCTTAAACCCCTTCCTTCACCTCAGTCCTTCTCCCTTAGAACCCTCAAATCCCCTTCCCTGGTCCCCTCAGGACCTTCCCCCCGTATTTCTTTATCCATTCTGTCCCCTTCCCACATCTCCTCACCCCATTATTGTGTCCCTCACCTCAGTGCTTCCCTCAGCCCCATCCCCGTTCCCGACGTCCCCTTGTCCCTCACGGACTGGGATACCTCCAAAGTCCCTCATGGAATGCCTGCAGGCCACACACACACACACACAAATGGATGTCTGACCAGAAAAACAAGATAAATAATTCATTTTTCTGCACCACCTGGAATCTGCCCAGATCAGCCCAGCAAGGAGAGAGCTTGTCCTTGAGTAGTTGTGGGAAGAGCTGAGGTCAGGTGTGGAGGGGCTGAGGGGATCGGGAAGGGGATTGAGATAAAATATTGAAGGAGAGGGACTGAGGAGAGGGAGGGGGCGCTGGCCATGATGCAAAGTGTGAGGGATAAAGGAAAGAAATTTTGGAACTGAGGAAAGGACCAAAACAAGGAACACGAAGGGAAAATACTTAGGGGGAAAGACAGAGGTGAGAAAAGGAGCTCTGGCCATGATGTGAGGGGACAAGGGAAGGAGTTTGGGGACTGAGGGCAGATCCAAAACACGGCTCTGGGGAAGGCACTGAGGCACAAAGCAGAAGAATGAGCGAAAAGGCAGTGGGAAGAGCTGAACAAACATTGAACTGGTCAGAAAGGAAATTGGGGGAAACTGAGGGAAGACCCAAAAGAAGGAAAACACTGATGGGGAAGGACTGAGGAGGAGAGAAGGATCTCTCCCCATGCTGTGAGGAGATGAGAGAAGGAGCACCGGGAAGAGCTGAAGTCGGGCATGGAGGGGCTGAGGTGATCGAGGAGGAAGAGAGGGCAAGACTGGGGCAAGATCCCCACCCAAGGCAAACACGGATGGCCGAGCCAGGAGCAGCAATGAGGGACGGAAGACGACAGGCCGGCTACGGGCAGCCGAGGGCCAGTGACCGCGGGAAGAGGAAAACCCGCGGGCGGCCCCTCGCTGTCTTTCCGGTTCAGTTTTCACTTTCTGTTTTTTTCCCCGCCGCTCCCGCCCCTCGTCCTCTCGTTCCCTCCCTCCCTCCCTCTTTCCCTCCTCCCCCGCCCGATCCGTCCTTCCACTTCCTGGGGCCGGCGGATGGCGGCGGCCGCCCCGCGCCGCCTCATGCCGCCGGCCCGGTAGCGGCGCCGCGCCGGGGGCCGGGCGGGGCGGTCATGAGGGCGGCCTGAGGGACGGCTCCGAGCGAGCCCCGGCATGGGCGAGAGGCGGCGCGGGGAGAGCGGCGAGCCGGGCACGGGTAAGCGGGGCCGGGGGCTGAGGGCGGGCGGCTCCATCGCGCCCTTCCCTGCGAGTTGGGCGGTGGTTACCGGCTCCATGAGGGAGGGAAAGGCGACCGGCTCCATCCCGCTCTTCCCTGGGAGAAGGGAAAGCGAGCGGCTTCAGCTCTTCCCTAGGAGGGGTGGAATTACTGGCTCCATGTCGCTCTTCCTTTGGAGAGGGGAAGGCGACCATCCATCGTGCCCTTCCTTAAAGACAGAAGGGTTCCCGGCTCCATCCCGCCCTTCCTTAAGGAAAAGAGGGGTTCCCGGCTCCATGCCGTCCTTCCTTAAGGAAAAGAGGGGTTCCCGGCTCCATCCCGTCCTTCCTTAAGGAAAAGAGGGGTTCCCGGCTCCATCCCGCCCTGCACTGGGAGAAGTGTGTGTGTGTGTGGAGGATTCCTGGCTCCATCCCGCCCTTCTCTGGGAAGCAAAGGGTTACCTCTCCATCTCACTTTCCCCCAGGAAAAAGACGATTTACCGGCTCCATCCCGCCCTTCGGCGGGGAGCGGAGCCTGTACGGGCTCCATCCCGCCCTTCCCTGGGTGAAAGAGGGTTCCCGGCTCCATCCCGCCCTTCCCTCGGGAGCCGAGGAGCGGCCACGCCGCCTCTGCTCCCCTCCCGTACCCGCAGCTGCCGGGGGAGGTCGGTGAGGCCCCGACCCCGAGCTCCTGGAAGCCTCGGACACGTAGGAACCAGATGGTTTTGAAATTCTCTGGCTCACCAGCGACACGTTGGCTTTTCCAAGTGGTTGATCCCAAGGCCTGAGCAGCTGGGAGAGTCACGGTGCTTTTTTGGGCACACGTGCTGGGTGATGCGGGTGCCCTTTTGGAAATAAAAGCAGCGTGGATGGGTGCTGGTCCTCTCCTGGAGGGGCTGCAGGCCTCTCGGTCCCACTTTGGAGCAGCTGCAGGGTTGAAATTTGGCATTATAAGGGGAGAAAAATACGTTTGTGCTCTGGTGTTGCACAATTCTAATCCCAGATTGTCCTCAGATTATCCCGCAGAGGTTGGGATTGCAGCAGAGCTCGCCCAGCTCTAGGTCTGCACTCCTAAAGGGAGGAGAATCTGGGATGGATGAAACAAGCAGGAGGTGGGGTGGCACAAAAAGAATTGTGAATCGTGGTCCTTGCTCCGTGGAAACCAATGGTTTTTCCTAAAAAAAAGTGTGTTCTGTGATGATCCAGAATGACCCAGAATGGTGCAGGAGCTGTTTTGCTTTTTTGGGCTACTCAAGTCAGAACATAAAGTTAATGGATTTACCCCAAGCCTTTGATAAAAATGGGTATTTCTTAGTGCAGCTCCGAGCTCGTTTTGGTTTTTATAAAACAGGGGGTTTTGCTGTGGTCGAGTCTGGAAATCTCTGCTCTGTTCTAGAAGGAATTTTTTTGTAAGTTCTGTTGCTACTGAAGTGCCTGATTTCACAGAAATTGTTGTTTTCCAGCCCAAAAAAATCATTATCAGAGCAGTTCAGAAACTCTTATCTCTCTGGTAAGAATTGTGATTAATTACAATTAATTGCCTCGCACCACAGACTGCTAGGTGGCTTTGAAATTGGTTTTATGCATAATTTGCTTTATTTCTTTTTAGTGTTCCTCTTAAACCTGCAGTTTTTGGTAACAGCTTGAATATTCCCCGTTCCCAGATCTTCACCCTCAGTATTCCTTTTTTCCCCAAAGCCACCAATTCCTTGTTCTTGCTTAGAATCCCTTTGAAACCAAAAAGTAAAATGTTGATTTTTTTTGGGGGGGGGGGATAAATTCAGTTTTTTGCCAAATCTGGAATATTTTTTGGATGGTGAGACCCCACTAATTCTGAGGGAATTTTTGGATTTGAGTGCTTGGCTTTGGTTGTTTTTATTGGGAGTTTTCAGGGTGTGATTTCCCCAGCCAGAGGATCCATAGGGAATGTGGCTGGAGGATTTGTTTTGGTTTTTTCCCCTTTCCCAAAGGGAATTTCTCGGTCTCAGATTGTTCCTGACACTGCTGCTCTCTCAGCTCTCTGGAAAATCACCAAACTGGCTGATTTTGCAAACAAAATGTTGTTTTTTGTTGTCCAAGTGCCAAAATTGGGAAGAGTCAGGTGTCACCTGAGTGGAGCCACAGCCCTGGGTGAGGTGACAGAATTGGAGTTTTGGGCTAAAACCTCCTGTGAAAGGTGTGAAAAGCACATTTGGGATTTCCTGAGCAGCTGAAAGGAGCAGGAGGGAGCTTGGAAAACCCACGGACTGGCTCTTGCAAGGATTGTAGCTGGAGGATTCCTACCCTGAGGAGTTTATTCAGCACAGTGGGGTGGATGTGAATTGTCCAGCCAGGAATGGGGACCTGTCCTTTGCCAGGGGGAAAATTCCAATTTCTCATCCAGCCTGAACCTCCCAAGGAGTTTTGGGGTTTTTTTTTTTTCCTTCTTAATTTTTCCATCTGCTGGTGCAGCAGGAGAGGCTCCATCATTTCTCCACCAGGCTGGATTTCTCCTGGATGGAACATTTCCTTTGGAATTCTTTTGTTGGAGCCAAACAAAAGAACAGAAGGACCAAAATTCGGGGTGGGAATTTGGAAACACACAGATTTGCTGATGAGATCAATCCCAGCTCTCTGGAGGTTGCAGAGTGCCCTGAAAAGATGCCAGGAATTCCCTGCAGCACCAAAACCCCATCCAGATAAATCCTGTCAGGCCCTAAAGGACATCTGCAACCTCCACATCCTCATTCCTTCTCCATGGGGAAATGTTCCCAAAAATCCAATCCAAACCTGCCCTGGCACGGCTGGAGGGATCAGAAATGGGATCAGGGAATTCAGAGTGTGGAATTCCCAGCTGGAATCAGCCCTGGGTGATTGGGAAAAAAATTGGGGAAAAAAAATTGGGAAAAAAAATTGGGAATCCAGTCGAGCCCCTGGGTTTGCTTAGGAACAACCACCTCGGCTCAGTGAGTTAAAACCAGCAGGAGAAATGATCCCAGCCCAAACCAGGATATAATTCCCAAGTTTGGGGCCAAGGAGGATTAATTTAGGAACGTGGAGCTGCATCCTGAAAACTCCTGGAAGCTGTTTCCTGAGGAAAAGGTGGAATCTCTGTGGATTGTTCTTGATTCCTCATCTGCAGCATCCTGGGGCAGGAAGCACAGGGACACAGCAGGCCAGCTTGTCCCAGGGGTTTGTTCTGATCCCATTCCCAACATCAGCCTGGAAAAACCTGGGAAATGCCACTCCTCCTGGCCTCAGGTCAGATCTGTTCTCCCATGGCACCTTCAGCCACCAGCACGTCCAGGGTTAAAGAATTCCCTGTGTCCTGGGCTGGGCAGAGCTGGGAAAGAGGAATTCCAGACCTGGAAAACCCCTCAGAGATCCAATCCAGCCATTCCCAAGCCTGCCAAGGCCACCAGGGATGTCCCCAAGTGTCACTTCCAGCTTTTAAATCCCTCCAGTGCCCTGGGCAGCCTCTTCCCGTGCTTTTTAGGGGGGAAATTTTCCCTAAGATCCAATTTTTCCTGAAATTTCTGTTGTGCCCAGTCCCCTCAGCAAACAGCTCCCAGGAATGGGATCAGTTGGAGGAGGAAAATCCCTGGATCTCAGCTGGAGAAGGAAAAAAAAATCTCTGGATCAGCCTGGGAGAGACTCAGGTTTTTCTGGGAGATCTCCTACAGGGAAAGAAGGAAATTGGGATGGGAGGAGTTGAACTCCAGGAGAATTTGGGGAAAGATGATCCCAAGGAAGAACACAGACTGGTTT
Organism: Serinus canaria; assembly: GCF_022539315.1. Lineage (NCBI taxonomy): Eukaryota > Metazoa > Chordata > Aves > Passeriformes > Fringillidae > Serinus > Serinus canaria. The sequence continues at coordinate 1,201,394 of NC_066314.1, read as the reverse complement.
TTGGGAGAGTTGTGGCAGGATAAAAAGCTCCTGGATTTATCCCAAATTTTTGTGTAAATCCACAGTGGGGATGTGGTGGTGCCAGAGCTGATCCTGCTGGTGATTCCCAATATTCCAGCTCATCCCAGCCTTGGGATCAAGCCAGGAAAATTGCTGGATCACGGAATTTGGAGGATTTGACAGCATCCAAGTGCCTGCAGTGAAGGCTACTCAAATTTTAAGGTTAAAAAAATGTAAAAAAAGAGGAAATTCTGCCCTTCCAAAGCCTGGAGTTTTCCTCCTGGGCTGGGAAAACTCCCTTGGAAGTTGCTGAGTGCTGAGGCCATCCAGAGATCCCAGGAAAAGGGAGGAGCCAGAGGCAAATCTTGGATTTTTGGAAGAGCACAGCCTCAGCTGTGCCAGGGGAGGATTGGGTTGGATTTTTGGGAACATTTATTTCTCCATGGAAAAGGTCATGGAAAAGGTCAGGCCTTGGCAGTGCCCAGGGCAGGGGTGGGGTCCCCATCCCTGAGGGATTTCAATCCCTGTGGATGTGGCACCTGGGGACACGGGTGGCCCTGGCAGTGCTGGGAATGGTTGGATTCCATCCTAGAAATCTTTCCCAACCCCAGGGATTCCCTGGCTCTGCTCATCCTGCCCAGGAGAAGGAGAAGGGAGCAGCAGAATTCCAAGGAATTCCATCATTCCTTGGAGGATGGATTGTGCACAGCAGGGAGGGAAAACTCAACATTCCCTGGATTGGAGCTGATCTGGGGAGCTGCAGGAGTGCCTGTGGAATTCTGTGCTGAAAGGGTGGGAATTCCCAAGGGCTTCAGGGCAGGGATCATCCATCTCCTCTGGATCTTCCAGTGCTGTCCATCCCTGCTGGCTGATCCCATCCCTGCAGTTTGCCCCATGGACCCATTCCCAGAGTTTGTCCCATGGATCCAGTGCCATTCCCAAGTTTCTGTTTCCCTGAGTGCCCCATTCCCAAGTTTGTCCTTCCCAGAGTTACCCTATGGATCCAGTACCATTCCCAAGTTTCTCCTTCCCTCAGTACCATTCCCACGTTTCTTGTTTCCTCAGTTTTTCCCAGTGGATCCAGCCCCATTCCCAGAGTTTGCCCCATGGATCTGGTGCCATTCCCAAGTTTCTCAATTTCCCAGAGTGCCAATCCCAACTTTCTCCTTCTTTCCTTCTTCCTACGTTTTTCCTTCTTTTCTTTCTTCTGACTTTTCCTCATGGACCCAGTGCCATTCCCAAGTTTCCCATTCCCAGTTTCCTCCTCGGTCCCCCTCAGCAAACAGCTCCCAGGAATGGGATCAGTTGGAGGAGGAGGAAATCCCTGGATCTCAGCTGGAGAAGGAAAAAAAAATCTCTGGATCAGCCTGGGAGAGACTCAGGTTTTTCTGGGAGATCTCCTACAGGGAAAGAAGGAAATTGGGATGGAGGAGTTGAACTCCAGGAGAATTTGGGGAAAGATGATCCCAAGGAAGAACACAGACGGTTTTTGGGAGAGTTGTGGCAGGATAAAAAGCTCCTGGATTATCCCAAATTTTTGTGTAAATCCACAGTGGGGATGTGGTGGTGCCAGAGCTGATCCTGCTGGTGATTCCCAATATTCCAGCTCATCCCAGCCTTGGGATCAAGCCAGGAAAATTGCTGGATCATGGAATTTGGAGGATTTGACAGCATCCAAGTGCCTGCAGTGAAGGCTACTCAAATTTTAAGGTTAAAAAAATGTAAAAAAAGAGGAAATTCTGCCCTTCCAAAGCCTGGAGTTTTCCTCCTGGGCTGGGAAAACTCCTTGGAGTTGCTGAGTGCTGAGGCCATCCAGAGATCCCAGGAAAAGGGAGGAGCCAGAGGCAAATCTTGGATTTTTGGAAGAGCACAGCCTCAGCTGTGCCAGGGGAGGTTTGGGTTGGATTTTTGGGAACATTTATTTCTCCATGGAAAAGGTCATGGAAAAGGTCAGGCCTTGGCAGTGCCCAGGGCAGGGGTGGGGTCCCCATCCCTGAGGGATTTCAATCCCTGTGGATGTGGCACCTGGGGACACGGGTGGCCCTGGCAGTGCTGGGAATGGTTGGATTCCATCCTAGAAATCTTTCCCAACCCCAGGGATTCCCTGGCTCTGCTCATCCTGCCCAGGAGAAGGAGAAGGGAGCAGCAGAATTCCAAGGAATTCCATCATTCCTTGGAGGATGGATTGTGCACAGCAGAGAGGGAAAACTCAACATTCCCTGGATTGGAGCTGATCTGGGGAGCTGCAGGAGTGCCTGTGGAATTCTGTGCTGAAAGGGTGGGAATTCCCAAGGGCTTCAGGGCAGGGATCATCCATCTCCTCTGGATATTCCAGTGCTGTCCATCCCTGCTGGCTGATCCCATCCCTGCAGTTTGCCCCATGGACCCATTCCCAGAGTTTGTCCCATGGATCCAGTGCCATTCCCAAGTTTCTGTTTCCCTGAGTGCCCCATTCCCAAGTTTGTCCTTCCCAGAGTTACCCCATGGATCCAGTACCATTCCCAAGTTTCTCCTTCCCTCAGTACCATTCCCACGTTTCTTGTTTCCTCAGTTTTTCCCAGTGGATCCAGCCCCATTCCCAGAGTTTGCCCCATGGATCTGGTGCCATTCCCAAGTTTCTCAATTTCCCAGAGTGCCAATCCCAACTTTCTCCTTCTTTCCTTCTTCCTACGTTTTTCCTTCTTTTCTTTCTTCTGACTTTTCCTCATGGACCCAGTGCTATTCCCAAGTTTCCCATTCCCAGGTTTCCTCGTGGATCCAGTGCCATTCCTGAGTTTCCCTTTCCCAAATTTCACTCCATGGATCCAGTGCCATTCCCAAGTTTCCATTCCCAAGTTTCCATTCCCAAGTTTCCCATTCCCAAGTTTCCCATTCCCAAGTTTCCCATTCCCAGTTTCCCATTCCCAGTTTCCCATTCCCAAGTTTCCCATTCCCAAGTTTCCCATTCCCAAGTTTCCCATTCCCAAGTTTCCATTCCCAAGTTTCCCATTCCCAGTTTCCCATTCCCAGTTTCCCATTCCCAATTTCCCCCATGGATCCAGTGCCATTCCCAAGTTTCCCATTCCCAGTTTCCCATTCCCAGTTTCCCCTGTGGATCCAGTGCCATTCCCAGTTTCCCATTCCCAGTTTCCCCCATGGATCCAGTGCCATTCCCAAGTTTCCCATTCCCAGTTTCCCATTCCCAGTTTCCCATTCCCAGTTTCCCCCATGGATCCAGTGCCATTCCCAGTTTCCCATTCCCAGTTTCCCATTGCCAGTTCCCATTGCCAGTTCCCATTCCCGTTCCCATTCCCAGTTCCCATTCCCAGTTTCCCATTCCCAGTTTCCCTTCCCAGTTCCCCATTCCATCCCTTCCCAGTTCCCATTCCCAGTTCCCATTCCCAGTTTCCCATTCCCAGTTCTCCCATTCCCAGTTCCCATTCCCAGTTCCCATCCCAGTTTCCCAATTCCCAGTTTCCCATTCCAGTTTCCCATTCCCAGTTTCCCATTCCCATCCCAGTTCCCATTTCCCAGTTCCCATTCCCAGTTCCCATTCCCAGTTCCCATCCCAGTTCCCATTCCCATTCCCATTCCCAGTTCCCATTCCCAGTTTCCCATTCCATTCCCATTCCCAGTTTCCCATTCCCCAGTTTCCCATTCCCAGTTCTCCCATTTCCCAGTTTCCATTCCAGTTTCCCAATTCCCCGTTTTCCCATTCCCAGTTTCCCATTCCCAGTTTCCCATTCCCAGTTTCCCCCGTGGATCCGGTGCCATTCCCAGTTTCCCATTCCCAGTTTCCCATTCCCAGTTTCCCCCGTGGATCCGGTGCCATTCCCAAGTTTCTCACTTTCACTTTCCCTTCTGCCGTGGCCACTTTCACTTTCACCTTCTGCTCCTGCCCTGGCTGTGCCAGGATTTGGGATTTTTTCCCAGGGAATTTTTTCCCTTTGGGGTTGGGACTCATCCAATCCCAAATCCCAGAGGGAATTGAGGGGTGCAGCCACTCGGCCTCAGCTTCCTCTCATTCATTCATTTATTTATTATTGCTAAAATTTGATTTTCCCCTTTCTGGGTTTTCATTTTGAAGCTGCATTTAGGAAGGAATATTGGAGTGATCCCCTGCAGAATTCCCAGACTTTTGTGTTGCATTCCCAAGAGTTTTCCATAATTTTTTTTTACCTTTATCCCTGAAAATCCCTGACATTTTCCATCAAATGCTCCAGCAAAAGGAAAAAGAGGGAGGTTGTGCTGGATCCCTTGGGCTGAGCTGGGATTTAAAATTCCAAGAAAATTTAAATTTAAAATCTGACATTTTAATTTCCTTTAGATTTTAAATTTATGGGATGCTTCCCAAAGGATACAGAAAAACGAGCAAAATGAACTTTCCTTCTTTGGTGCCGCTGAACAAAACCCCAAAATTCCCTTTATTTCCCATTTTTCTGCTTTTCCCCCAATTCCAAGGATTCCAGAGGCAGCACCCAAAAGCAGGAGGAGTAAAAAGGGAACAGAGAAAGGCACAAAAGACCCAAAAAAAAGGGATAAAGCAGAAAAATCCTCCTGAAAGAAAGGAAGATTTCCATCCTCGGCTGCTGTGTGCTCTGGGATCAGTTTGGGATCCCTGGGTCAGTTTGGGATCCCTGGGTCAGTTTGGGATCCCTGGGTCAGTTTGGGATCCCTGGGTCAGTTTGGGATCCCTGGGTCAGTTTGGGATCCCTGGGTCAGTTTGGGATCCCTGGATCAGTTTGGGATCCCTGGGTCAGTTTGGGACCCCGGGTCAGTTTGGGATCATTGGATCAGTTTGGGATCCCTGGGTCAGTTTGGGATCCCTGGGTCAGTTTGGGATCCCTGGGTCAGTTTGGGATCCCTGGATCAGTTTGGGATCCGGGTCAGTTTGGGATCCCTGGGTCAGTTTGGGATCCCCGGGTCAGTTTGGGATCCCTGGGTCAGTTTGGGATCCCTGGGTCAGTTTGGGATCCCTGGGTCAGTTTGGGATCCCTGGGTCATTTTGGGATCCCCGGATCATTTTGGGATCCCTGGATCAGTTTGGGATCATTGGATCAGTTTGGGATCATTGGATCAGTTTGGGATCCCTGGGTCACTTTGGGATCCCTGGGTCAGTTTGGGATCATTGATCAGTTGGGACCCGGTCAGGTTGGATCCCCGGGTCATTTGGGATCCTGGGTCACTTGGATCCCGGGTCATTTTGGGATCCTGGGTCACTTGGATCCCTGGGTCAGTTTGGGATCCCGGGTCAGTTTGGGATCCTGGGTCAGTTGGGATCCGGGCAGTTGGGATCCCTGGTCCTTTGGGATCCCTGGATAATTTTGGGATTCCTGGATCATTTTTAGATCCCTCCACGTTTTTGTCTCATCTGGATTTTTTCCTTTCCCTTTCCCTTCCCCCTAATCCTTAAATTAATCTTTTTTTTTTCCTCCTGGAATAACTGGAGAGGAATAAAAATTGACACAAGGATTGATTTGATCCTAATTTTTTTTAAATTGAAATGACACAAATTATTCAAACTTGCCCTTAAAAATAGGGATCAAACACTGAGTTTGGGATCTCGTGATTGGAGTTAAATTATAAATCCATAAATTAATTTTATAATTAATTAACGCAAAATTAATTTAAATATTTTATAATTACTTATAAAATAGAATTTAAGAAATTATCGGAATCATATTCTATATTATATTATTGTATATATTATTATTTATATATTATTATTTATAAGGTATAGAAATATATAATAATATGTAATATATATAATAAATAGTACGTAATATATGCTATAAATTGTCTATATTATATAATACATGTCATATTTATAATATTATATAGCATAAATGTAAATTTTATTATATATAATATGCAGAATATATTTAGTTTAAAATAATTAATTATGAATAATTATATAAATATTAGTGTAAGGTAATTCTATATTCTATTAGTTAATTTTAAATAATTAGATATATATAATATACTTTATATAAAATCTATAAATCATTGTAGTAATTAATTTTTAAATTTTTAATTTATTATTAATCTATTATTAATTTGCAATTTATGAAGTTGTAAATGATTTTGCTTCTGGCAATTACTCCTGATTTTTGGGGATTGGGCAGGAGCTCAGATCCCTCTTTCCAAAGTTTGATCTCCCACAGATTTGGGATTTGGACAGCAGGCAGGCACCACCCCTTCCCAAATCCCCCTAAGGATCTCGGAATTCCCAACTGGAATATTCCCTTTTTTCCTTTCTGAATGCCCACATTGGTCTGGGAATTCCCACTGGAATATTCCCCTTTTCCCATCCCACATCCCCCTAAGGATCTGGGAATTCCCCCCTGGAATATTCTCCTTTTTTTCCTTTCTGAATCCCCACAGATCTGGCAATTCCCAGCCGGAATATTCCCCTTTTCCTGAGGATTTCCCATGGATCCCGAGGAGCTGATCTGGGCATTCCCAGCTGGAATGGTTCCCATTTTCCCATCCTAAATCCCCACATTGATCTGGCAATTCCCAGCTGGAATATTCCCTGTTTTCCCAGGATTCCCCCTGGATTCCCAGGATCCATTCCCAGCTGGAATATTCCCTGTTTCCCCAGGATTCCCCCTGGATCCCGAGGATCAGAGCTGTTCCCTGGATCCCCAGGATCCATTCCCAGCTGGAATATTCCCTGTTTTCCCAGGATTCCCCCTGGATCCCCAGGATCCATTCCCATCTGGAATATTCCCTGTTTTCCCAGGATTCCCCTGGATCCCCAGGATCCATTCCCAGCTGGAATATTCCCTGTTTCCCCAGGATTCCCCTGGATTCCCAGGATCAGAGCTGTTCCCTGGATCCCCAGGATCCATTCCCAGCTGGAATATTCCCTGTTTTCCCAGGATTCCCCCTGGATCCCCAGGATCCATTCCCATCTGGAATATTCCCTGTTTTCCCAGGATTCCCCCTGGATTCCCAGGATCAGAGTGTTCCCTGGATCTTCCCAGGATCCCTTCCCTGGATTCCCCTGGATCCATTTCCCATCTGGAATATTCCCTTTTTCCCCAGGATTCCCCTGGATTCCCAGGATCAGAGCTGTTCCCTGGATCCCCAGGATCCATTCCCAGCTGGAATATTCCCTGTTTTCCCAGGATTCCCCCTGGATTCCCAGGATCAGAGCTGTTCCCTGCTGCAGAGGGCCGTGGCCGTGCTCCAGAGCTCCTCTCTGCACTCGGGCTCCCAGCAGCTCTTCCAGTACAGCCGAGCCCTCCTGGTGGAAAACGAGCTCTTCCTGAGTGAGGTGAGCCTGCCATCCCAGGAAAAACGGGATTTTCTGGGAATGCTGATTTGTTCCCAGCTCTGTTTCCTTTCCCTCTTGAAATTCCCAGCTTTTTTTTTTTCTCCCTTCCTCTCACTTCCATCCCTGTTGGGAATGGACAGTCCCTGCAGCCAGTGGTGCTCAAAATTGCTGGAGCCTTGGGAATTCCAGAATTCCTTTGGAATTGGGGGAGCTCCCTTCCCTGGGTTGCTTCCTGTTGAGTGACCTCAAGGCAGATTTTTGGGATGTCTCTCTCTCCACCTTTCTCTTCCTTTGAACTTCTTTTTTCCAGCTTTCTGGACTTTCAAAAATCCCTTCATTCCCACTTCTCAAATCCCTTCATTCCCACTTCTCAAATCCCTTCATCCCATCCCCACTTTCAAAAACCCTTTGTTCCCACTTTGGAAATCCCTTCATTCCCACTTTCCAAATCCCCACATTCCCACTTTCCAAATCCCCACATTCCCACTTTCCAAATCCCTTCATTCCCACTTTCCAAATCCCCTCATTCCCACTTTCCAAATCCCTTCATTCCCCCTTTCCAAATCCCTTCATTCCCACTTTCCAAATCCTTAATTCCATTTCAAATCCCGGCATTCCCAGTTCTAAATACCTTCTCCTTCATCTCACTTGCAAATTCCCTCATTCCCACATCTGAATGCCTTCATTCCCACTTTCTGAATCCCCTCATTCCCACTTTTCAAATCTCTTAATTCTCATTTTCAAAATCCCTTCATCCCAACATTCCCACTTTTAAAATCCCTTCATTCCCACTTTTTGAGTCCCTTCATTCCCACTTTTTGAATCCCATCATTCCCACTTTTTGAACCCCTTCATTCCATTTTTGAACCCCTCTTCCCCTTTTTAGCCCCATCATTCCCACTTTGGACCCCTCATCCCAATTTTTGAGCCCTTCATTCCCACTTTTGAACCCCTTCATTCCCACTTTTGAACCCTTCATTCCCACTTTTGAGTCTTCATTCCCACTTTTTTGAGTCCTTCATTCCACTTTTGAGTCCCTTCATTCCCACTTTTTGAATCTTTCATTCCCACTTTTTGACACCTCATCCCACTTCTGAACCCTTCATTCCCACTTTTGAGCCCCTTCATTCCCACTTTTTGAGCCCCTTCATTCCCATTTTTGAGCCCCTTCATTCCCACTTTGAGTCTTCAAATCCCATTCTGATCCCATCATTCCACTTTGAACCCCTTCATTCCCACTTTTGAATCTTTATCCACTTTTGAATCTTCTTCCACTTTTTGAACCCCTTCATTCCCACTTTTGAGTCCTTCATCCCTTTAGCCCTTATTCCCACTTTGAACCCTTCATTCCACTTTTTGAAATCCCTTCATTCCCACTTTTGAGCCCTTCATCCACTTTGAACCCCTTCAATTCCCACGTTTGGAAGCCCCCTTCATTCCCACTTTGAAACTTTCCACTTTGTTGACAAACCCTTCATCCCACTTTTTGAATCCCCTCATTCCCACTTTTTGACTCCCTTCATTCCCACTTTTTGAACCCCTTCATTCCCACTTTTTGAATCCCCTCAGTCTCCCCAGCATTTTTGAGCCCCTTCTTCCCACTTGTTGAATCTGTTCATTCCCCGTTTGGAACCCCTTCATTCCCACTTTTTGAATCCATCATTTCCCACTTTTGAACCCCTTCATTCCCACTTTTTGAGTCCCTTCATTCCCACTTTTTGAATCCCATCATTCCCACTTTTTGAGTCCATTCATTCCCACTTTTTGAGCCCCTTCATTCCCACTTTTTGAACCCCATCATTCCCACTTTTTGAACCCCTTCATTCCCACTTTTTGAACCCCTCCATTCCCACTTTTTGAGCCCCTTCATTCCCACTTTTTGAACCCCTTCATTCCCACTTTTTGACCCCTTCATTCCACTTTTGAATCCTCATCCACTTTTGAATCCTCATTCCCACTTTGAATCTCTCATTCCCACTTTTTGAGACCCTCTTCCCACTGTTGACCCCACTTCCCCTTTGAACCCCTTCATTCCCACTTTTTGAACCCCTTCATTCCCACTTTTTGACCCCTTCATTCCCACTTTTTGAACCCCTCCATTCCCACTTTTTGAACCCCTTCATTCCCACTTTTTGAACCCCTTCATTCCCACTTTTTGAGCCCCTTCATTCCCACTTTTTGAACCCCTTCATTCCCATTTCCAGATCCCTTCATCCCATTCCCACTGCACACTCTCCCTGTTCCCATCACGTTTCATTTTCCTCCCACCTCAATTTCTTGGGATTAAACCACATCCAGGTGTTTTTCCAGCTCTGCTGGACCAGATTATTTTTTTCCCCTAATCCTGAAAAAAAAAAAAAAAATTGGGAGAAGGATTTTTTTCTGGGATCATCCTCACCTGAGAGGAAAATTTTGGGATTTGTTTTCCAGCTCCGAGCTTTTGCCCGAGCCAAGGCGGCGGCGGGATACAGCCAGGAGGAGCTGCAGGAGAGCTTTGCATTCCTGCTCTTCGACAAGGAGGAGGAGGTGACCTGCCCTGGGAATTCCAGGGAAATCTGGGATCCAATCCCTGCCTTTATCCCATCCGAGCCAGGGGATCTGCCCTGGGAATTCCAGCTGGGAAATCTGGGATCCAATCCCTGCCTTTATCCCATCCCAGCCAGGGGATCTGCCCTGGGAATTCCAGGGAAATCTGGGATCCAATCCCTGCCTTTATCCCATCCCAGCCAGGGGATCTGCCCTGGGAATTCCAAGGAAATCTGGGATCCACTCTCCCATCACAGCCAGGGGATCTGCCCTGGGAATTCCAGGGAAATCTGGGATCCAATCTCCCATCCCAGCCAGGGGATCTGCCCTGGGAATTCCAGGGAAATCTGGGATCCAATCTCCCATCCCAGCCAGGGGATCTGCCCTGGGAATTCCAGGGAAATCTGGGATCCAACTCTCCCATCCCAGCCAGGGGATCTGCCCTGGGAATTCCAAGGAAATCTGGGATCCAATCCCTGCCTTTATCCCATCCACAGCCAGGGGATCTGCCCTGGGAATTCCAAGGAAATCTGGGATCCACTCTCCCATCCAGCCAGGGGATCTGCCCTGGGAATTCCTGCAGGGAAATCTGGGATCCAATCCCTGCCTTTATCCCATCCCAGCCAGGGGATCTGCCCTGGGAATTCCAGGGAAATCTGGGATCCATTCCCTGCCTTTATCCCATCCCAGCCAGGGGATCTGCCCTGGGAATTCCAGGGAAATCTGGGATCCACTCTCCCATCACAGCCAGGGGATCTGCCCTGGGAATTCCAGGAATCTGGGATCCATCCCTGCCTTTATCCCATCCCAGCCGGGGATCTGCCCTGGGAATTCCAGGGAAATCTGGGATCCATCCCTCCTTATCCATCCCGCCAGGGATCTGCCCTGGGATTCCAGGAATCTGGGATCCAATCCCTCTATCATCCCACCAGGGATCTGCCCTGGGAATTCCAGGAAATTGGGATCCATCCCTCCTTATCCCATCCCACCAGGGATCTGCCCTGGAATTCCAGGAAATCTGGGATCCAATCCCTCCTTTATCCCATCCCAGCCAGGGATCTGCCCTGGGAATTCCAGGAAATCTGGATCCATCCCTCCCATCCCAGCCAGGGGATCTGCCCTGGGAATTCCAGCTGGGAAATCTGGGATCCATTCCCTGCCCTTATCCCATCCCAGCCAGGGGATCTGCCCTGGGAATTCCAGCTGGGAAATCTGGGATCCAATCCCTGCCTTTATCCCATCCCAGCCAGGGGATCTGCCCTGGGAATTCCAGGGAAATCTGGGATCCAATCCCTCCTTTATCCCATCCCAGCCAGGGGATCTGCCCTGGAATTCCAGGGAAATCTGGGAATCCATTATCCCTGCCTTAATCCCATCACAGCCAGGGGATCTGCCCTGGGAATTCCAGCTGGGAAATCTGGGATCCAATCCCTCCTTTATCCCATCCCAGCCAGGGGATCTGCCCTGGGAATTCCAGGGAAATCTGGGATCCAATCCCTGCCTTTATCCCATCCCAGCCAGGGGATCTGCCCTGGGAATTCCAGGGAAACCTGGGATCCACTCTCCCATCACAGCCAGGGGATCTGCCCTGGGAATTCCAGCTGGGAAATCTGGGATCCATTCCCTGCCCTTATCCCATCACAGCCAGGGGATCTGCCCTGGGAATTCCAGGGAAATCTGGGATCCAATCCCTGCCTTTATCCCATCAGCCAGGGGATCTGCCCCCTGGGAATTCCAGGGAAATCTGGGATCCAATCCCTGCCTTTATCCCATCACAGCCAGGGGATCTGACCTGGGAATTCCAGGGAAATCTGGGATCCACTCCCTGCCTTTATCCCATCCCAGCCAGGGGATCTGCCCTGGGAATTCCAGCTGGGAAAGGCTCTGGGAGCAGCTCCTGGGGGGGTTGGGATGGCTCTGAGGGAGGAAAAGGGAATTTTCCTTGGTGCCAGTGGGATTACTTGGGATTCTTTGGGATTCTTTGAAAATATTTGGGATTATTTGCAATTATTTATTTGGCTCCTGGCCATTTTAGGGATGGATCTGAGAAAAAGGAATTTTCCTTGGTGCCACTGGGATTCTTTGGAATATTTGGAATTCTTTTGGATTATTTAAAATTCTTATTGGATTTCTTATTGGACTTCATATTGGAATTCCTATTAGAATTATTCGAAATTATTTGGGGTTCTTTGGGGTTCTTTGGCTCCTGGGGGTTTTTAGGGATGGATCTGATTGGAGAAAAAGGAATTTTCCTTGCTGCCACTGGAATTACATGGAATTCTTTGGGATTCTTTGGAAATAGTTGGAATTCTTTGGAAATATTTGGAATTCTTTGGCTCCTGAAGGGTTTTAGGGACGGATTTGATTGGAGAAAAAGGAATTTTCCTTTGGGCCACTGGAATTCTTTGGAATTTGCTAAGAATTTTTTTGGGATTCTTTGGAATTATTTGGAATACTTTGGAATTATTTGGGATTATTTAGAATTCTCTGGAATTATTTGGGGTTATTTGGAATTCTTTGGGGTTCTTTGCCTCCTGAGGGACTTTGGGGATGGATCTGATTGGAGAAAAAGGAATTTTCCTTGGTGCCAGTGGAATGATTGGGAATTATTTGCAATTATTACTTGGATTTACTTGGAATTTCTCATTTCCTGGGAGTATTCCTCATTTTTTCCTGGAATTCACCCTGGAATGGGTGGGAGCAGAGTCCTTTCCCTGTTCCCTGCAGGCCCAGCGGGTTTGCCAGCGCGGGCTCCGCGTCAACAGCAGCAACATCTGCACCCTGGGGGACCCTGCCAAAGGTAACATCCACCCCTGGACAGGACATTCCCACTCTGGGAGTGGAACTCCTGCCAATTCCCTCCAAATTCCCACTCTGGGAGTGGAACTCCTGCCAATTCCCTCCAAATTCCCACTCTGGCAATGGAACTCCTGCCAATTCCCTCCAAATTCCCACTCTGGGAATGGAACTCCTGCCAATTCCCTCCAAATTCCCACTCTGGGAATGCAATTCCTTCAAATTCCCACTCTGGAAATAAAACTCCTTCAAATTCCCACTCTGGGAATGAAACTCCTTCAAAACTCCTTCAATTTTGCATTTTGGGAATAAAACTCCTTCAAATTCCTTCCAGACTCCCATTCTGGGAATGAAGTTCCTTCTAAATTCCCACTCTGGGAATGCAATTCCTTCAAATTCACATTTTGGGAATAAAACTCCTTCAAATTCCTTCCAAACTCCTTCCAAATTCCCACTCTGGGAATGAAATTCCTCCTAAATTCCCATTCTGGGAATGAAACTCTTAAAAATTCCTTCCAAATTCTCATTCTGGGAATAAACTCCTTTAAAATTCCTTCAAATTTGCATTTTGGGACTAAAACTCCTTCAAAACTCCTTTAAATTCCCACTCTGGGAATGAAACTCCTTCAAATTCCTTCCAAATTCCCACTCTGGGAATGAAATTCCTTTGAATTCCTTCCAAATTCCCACTCTGGGAATGAAACTCCTTCCAAATTTTCATTTTGGGAATAAACTCCTTCCAAAGCCAAGGCAGAGGTCAGAATTCCTGGGTTTTGCTGCAGAAATCCCTGGAAAATTCCCTTTATTCTGCTCTTCCAGCCAGGTGAGGATGGGTTTTCCCAGGGAATGGCAGCATTCCTTCAGCTCTTCATTTCCTGGGAATATCAACAGCCCTGGGCAGCCAAAAATTGATTTTCTGGGAATATTTCTCCTTTTTTGGGGGGAAGATTTCTCATTTCTGTGGGAATATTAACACCCTTTATCACCCACACAAACTCATTTCCTGGGAATATTTCCAATTTTCTGGGAGTGTTTCTCATTTTCTGAGATGATTTCTCATGGTTTTTGGAGTATTTTTAATTTTCTGGGAATATTTCTTATTTTTCTTGGAATATTTCTTATTTTTCTTGGAATATTTCTCATTTTCTTGGAATATTTTCCATTTTCCCTGAGAATATTTCCTATTTTCTTTGAATTTTTCCATTTTCTGGGAACACTTCTCATTTTCTTGGAATATTTTCTGGGAATTTTTCTTATTTTCTTGGAATTTTCCCATTTTCTGGGACTAATTCTAATTTTCTGGGAATATTTCTCATTTTCTTGGAATATTTTCTCACTTTCTGAGAATTTTTCCTATTTTCTTGGAATTTTTCCATTTTCTGGGAATACTTCTAATTTTCTTGGAATATTTCTCATTTTCTGGGAGTATTTCTCAATTTTCTGGGAATATTTCTCATTTTCTGGGAATTTTATATCCTATTTTCTTGCAATTTTCCTATTTTCTGGGACTAATTCTCATTTTCTGGGAATATTTCTCATTCTCTTGGAATATTTTCTGGGAATTTTTCTTATTTTCTTGGAATTTTCCCATTTTCTGGGACTAATTCTAATTTTCTGGGAATATTTATCAATTTTCTGAGAGTATTTCTCATTTTCTGGAAGTATTTCTCGTTTTTCTGGGAATTTTTCCTATTTTCTTTTGAATTTTCCCATTTTCTGGGACTAATTCTAATTTTCTTGGAATATTTCTCAATTTTCTGGGAATATTTCTCATTTTTCTGGGAATATTTCCCATTTTCTGGGAGAATTTCCTATTTCTGGGAATTCTATTTTCTGGGAATAATTCTATTTTTCTGGGAATAATTCTATATTTCTGGGAATATTTTCTCATTTTCTTGGAATATTTCTCATTTTCTCGTGCTGAAGATCCAAAAAAGGGAATGGAAAGAGCCACAATTCCACCTTTTTCTGGCTATTTGCAGGTTTTTTTGGGGAATATCCTTCCCTGCTAACAAATAATTCCCTTTTTTTTTGTTTTCCAGGGGTTTATATTTCCAAATATTCCGACTGCCTCCACCCCAGCCCTTGGCACCAAGGGAAATCAGGATTTATTGTCATCTGTAAACTCATCAAGGTAAAACCCAAATCTTTTATTGCCTACAAATCAAACTCCAGAATCCAATTTTTCCTTGGA
>NC_066314.1:1139237-1186117 GCF_022539315.1 Serinus canaria | reverse complement strand
GGCTTCGAGACGTGTCCTGCAGACTCAGGCTCGGATCCTGACCAGACTCCCAGCAGCTCCCTGGATCCCAGCAGCTCCCTGGATCCCAGCACCCCTTCCCAGGGCACCTCCCAGCCGGAGAGGAGCCCCGCGGACTCCCAGACGACGCGGACGGAGCTGCCGCAGCCGTGGACAGCACGGTGTCCTCCTCCTCGGGGGAGCTGCCCTGCAGGGAGGAGGAGGAGGAGCCTTCCTCCACCAGCTGTCCCGAGAGCCTTTCCCTGCAGGAGCATTCCAGGGAAAAGCTGGATGGGGCAGGCGGGGAGCCCGAGGGTGTTCCCGAGGAGAGCGCGCCCGACGTCTCCAGCGGCACCGCGGTGAGTGCGGCCTGGGCGGGCTCCAGGGAAGGTGTTCCTCCTGAAAGAGCAGGATTTTCCTCCTAAAAAACCAGGATTTTCCTCCTGAAATAGCAGGATTTTCCTCCTGAAAGAGCAGGATTTTCCTCCTGAAAGAGCAGGATTTTCCTCTTGAAAATAGCAGGATTTTCCTCCTGAATTAGCAGGATTTTCCTCCTGAAAGAGCAGGATTTTCCTCCTGAAATAGCAGGATTTTCCTCCTGAAAATAGCAGGATTTTCCTCCTGAAAGAGCAGGATTTTCCTCCTGAAAGAGCAGGATTTTCCTCCTGAAATAGCAGGATTTTCCTCTGAAAGACAGGATTTTCCTCCTAAAAGAGCAGGATTTTCCTCTCTGAAATAGCAGGATTTCCTCTGAAAAGCAGATTTTCCTCTAAATAGCAGGATTTTCCTCTAAGAAAGCAGATTTTCTGTCTTCCTGAAGAGCAGATTTTCCTTGAAACAGCAGATTTTCCTCCTAAAGAGCAGGATTTTCCATCTTAGAAAGAGCAGGATGTTCCTTCCTTAGAGGAGCAGGATTTTCCTCTTAAAGAGCAGGATTTTCCTCTTAAAGGAGGAGGATTTACCTCTTAAAACAGCAGGAATTTCCTCTTAGGGAAGCAGAATCTTCCTCTTAGAGGAGCAGAATTTTCCTCCTATAAGAGCAGGATTTTCCTCTCAGAGGAGCAGGAATTTCCTCTTAAAAGAGCAGGAGTTTCCTCTTAGGAAAGCAGAATTTTCCTCTTAGGGGAGCAGGATTTTCCTCGTAGAAGAGCAGGATTTTCCTCCTTTAAGAGCAGGATTTTCCTCTTAGTGGAGGAGGATTTTCATCTCTTAAAAGAGCAGGAATTTCCTTCTAGAGGAGCAGCATTTTCCTCTTGAAAGAGCAGGAGTTTCCTCTCAGAGGAGTGGGATTTTCCAGAGGAGTGGAGATGTGCTTGTGGGGTATCCAGGGAAGCAGGGATGCTCTCAGAGGGGGAGGAATCCCGAATTAAAATCATTAAAGGGTCGAGCTCAGCGCTGTTCCTGATTGAAATTCCCAGTTTGGGTGTCCTCAGCTGAGGGGAGCCCCCAGAATTCCAAATCCAGCACAGCCATTCATTCACAGGTGGGTTGGAAAGCTGGGATTTGTTGGCTCAGGGGTTTTTCCCCACACAGGTGCCAGTGCAGTGCTTTGCATCATTTCCCTCATCCCTCTGCTGAAATCCGTGAAAATTCCATTCTGGATAAAACTTGAAATGAATTTTTACACTTTCTCCAGTCTGCCCACGGTCAGGAGTGGAGGTTCTTGGGGTAAACATAAAATGTGGGGATCTGCTGAGCTATTTCCCAGCCTGAATCCTCAAATTTAAATCATTCCTTTAAAACTTGAACAAGAGGAGCAGCTTCCATAGGGCTGGAATTGTTTTGCACGAAGGAAAAATACTCCAGTGTTTTTCTTTCCTGCATTTTCCTATGAGGAATGTTTTTTTCTTGTTAACCTGTGGATTGTGTTCCAGGAGGAGGCAGCCAAGGAGGACCTGCTGGATGCCAGGATCACCCCCAGCCCTCCCGAGGAGCTCAGCTGTCCCAGCAAATCCCCGGGAACGGAAATCCCCGGGAGCCAAACCCCAAACTCCAGCACAGCTCCGTGGACAGACCCCCCCAGTGCTCCTCGGGAAAACGGGGAGCAGCAGCAGGAGAAGCAGCAGGAGGCAGGATCAGAGAGTGGCCCCGGCCCTCCCGAGGATGAGGAGGGAGTGGGAGGCTCTGGGCATTCCCTGGAAGTTGAGGATGGCGCTGATCCGCAGCCTGCCTGTGATTCCGTGCCCTTGGAGACAACTCCTGGAAGTGCAGAGCCTGGGGGAGCCACTGAGGAAGGGCAGGAATGCCAGGAGCCTTCGGAGCACTCGGAAAAGGAGGAGAGGGAGGTGGAGGAGGAGGAGAAGGAGAACGAGGAGCTGGAGGATGAAAGCTCCTTCCTGGGCCCTGTGGATTTGGTGCTGTCCGAGAGCAGCGATGCCGAGATGGAATGCGAGCACGGCGAGCAGAATCCAGGGAATTCGGCGTCTCCAGAGGAGTTTGGTGCTCCTGAAGAGGAGCCCGTGCCCAGCCCCACCTCCCTGGCACCGCCCTGCCCTGACAGATCCTCCCCAGCGCCCTCAGATGGGGCTGGGACTGACCCTGGAGCCTTTCCCGAGGAGATGTCACCAAACCAGGAGGAGCTCCCGGATCCCTGGGACGCTCCGGGCACGCCGGAGTCAGAGACAGACGGGGCTGGAGTGGCCAGTCTGGCCGAGCTGGGGTCACCCCACGGTGACAGCGGGGAGCTGCCAGTCCCCCCTGAGCCCAGCCTTGTCCGTGGGGCACAGCCTGACAGTGTCACAGACAGCCCAGATCCTGCTGGAGCCACGCTGGGGAACGGGAACGGCTCCGAGCACAAAATCCGGGATCAGGCGCCCTCTGGAGAGCACTGGGAGCCTGCTGGGAACACAGGGTCCCCCTGCAGACCGGGAATGAGCCTGGCCCTGTCCCCTGACACCAGCTCCATCTGCCTGACCTCTCCCACCGGGTCCCTGGATCCGTGGGCTGCTCCAGAGGATCAGCCCATGGAGAGCATCCAGTCCCCGTCCCAGAGCGACCTGGGACAGAGCAGCTGCTTCTCCCAGCAGGGGTGGGGATGGCACCGATCCCGACCCCAATTCCCTGGATGCTGAGGAGTCACCCCAAGGTGGGAACGGGGTGTTGGTGGAGGAACAGCTGGGGAGCCCCTCTGCCAACAGCACAGAGGAGCTGGATGATCCCATGGGAGCAGGAGATGGCCGGGACTCCCCCTTGGAGTACACGGACATAGGAGATGACTGCAGAGCTGAGGAGAGCGAGGATGTGTTCCCTGGGACAGAGAATTCCCCTGGGAATGACACCACGAACACGGAGATGGCGGAGATCCCTGTCCACCATCACCTCCTGGAATCAGAGCCCTCCTCCTCCATCAGGGAGGGCATCTCAGCCGTACAGGAGCTCCCCAGGCAGCAGCAGAGCTTCCCAAACATCCACGGGGACTCAGCTCCTGCTTCTCCCCGCCCCCAGAGACTCCAATCCCGGCGTTCCCGCCGTGCCGGGCCGGCGGGAGTCGGTGCTGTGCCGCCTCTGGAAGCCGTGCTGGGATGGAGGAGCCTCCCAGGTGAGCGTGGCTGCCTGGAGCCTGGATGGCTCCTTCCATCCCAGCTGTTCCCAAGAGCTCGTGGAATCCCCAGCTCCCTGCTCCCCCCTGGAGGCGTCAGCGGAGCCGGGATCTGCTCCTCCTTCTCCCTGTGACCCGTGGGACGATCCGGAGCCTGCGGAACCGGGCTCACCACTCCCTGAGGTGCTCCCTGGGATGCTCCCTCCCACTCCAGACAGTGCCCAGTGGGCTGGGAGCCATGGCAGCCCTGGGATCAGCCCTGGGAGCCATGGCAGCCCCAGGAGCAGCCCCGGCAGCCCCAGGAGCCATGGCAGCCCTGGGATCAGCCCCAGGAGCAGCCCCAGGAGCCCCAGGAGCTGTGGCAGCCCCAGGAGCCATGGCAGCCCTGGGATCAGCCCCAGGAGCCCCAGGAGCTGTGGCAGCCCCAGGAACCATGGCAGCCCTGGGAGCAGCCCCAGAATCCATGGCAGCCCCAAGAGCCAAGACAGTCCCAGGAGCCATGGCAGCCTTGGGAGGTGTGGTAGCCCTGGGAGCCCCAGGAGCTGTGGCAGCCCTGGAATTCATGGCAGCCCCAGGAGCTGTGGCAGCCTTGGGAACCCTGGCAGCCCCAGGAGCTGTGGTAGCCTCAGAAGCCCCAGAAGCCATGGCAGCCCCAGGAGCCATGGTAGCCCCAGAAGCCCCAGGAGCTTTGGCAGCCCCAGGAGCTGTGGCAGCCTTGGGAACCCTGGCAGCCCCAGAAGCCATGGCAGCCCCAGGATCTGTGGCAGCCCCAAAAGCCCCAGGAGCTTTGGCAGCCCCAGGAGCTGTGGTAGCCCCCAGGAGCCATGGTAGCCATGGTAGCCCCCAGAGCCAGGCAGGGGATGCCAGAGGGAGCCCCGGGGAGGAGCCCTTCCTGCCAGAGGACCTGGAAGGAGGCAGCAGCAGCATTCCCAGCCCTGCACCTTTCCCAGCCCAGGAGTGTCCCCTGTGCCAGCCCTGGGAAGTGTGTGAGCACAACCCCGAGGGATCCCAGGTGTTCCCTGATCCCGACTGTGCCGACACTGAGGTGGGACAGGGAGAAGTTCCCGCTTCTCCCACGCGTGGGACGAGCCCAGGGATCTCTCTGGAGAACACCTGGAGTTCAGTGATGCTGAGGATATTTCGGATCTGCTCCCAAGGGAAGAGCAGCTCCCGAGCCAAGACACACACGAGGGCTTGGCCTTTGAAGATCCATTGGAGAATTCCTTTGGTGACTCAGACCAGGAATATTTGGAGGGGAATTCTCGCTCCCCTCTTCCAAGCAGGAGTTCCTGCATCATGAGATCCACGGGTGCTGCAGGAACAAGGACTACCTGGGACAGCTCCTCCAGGAGCTCCGTGCACACCGAGGAGCCTGGGGAGGCCTGGGACTGGGATGACCGCAGGGATCACGGGAGCCTTGTGGTCAGCAGGCAGTGCCAGGAGAGGATGGAACATTTCCAGCTTCCCAGGAGGCGCCGCCGCCGTGCCCGGGAGTCTCACCTGGCCCGCTCGCTGCTGGGGACCTGGAGGGGCTTGGAGGAGATCACCCAGCACACTTTGG
Source organism: Serinus canaria (assembly GCF_022539315.1). Classification (NCBI taxonomy): domain Eukaryota; kingdom Metazoa; phylum Chordata; class Aves; order Passeriformes; family Fringillidae; genus Serinus; species Serinus canaria. The sequence goes on along the minus strand of NC_066314.1, from coordinate 1,181,021 downwards.
ACATGGAGTGTCTCCGCTTCCATTATAAGCTAAAAGAAATCCTAAGGAATGGCAGACGCCCCTTTTCTACCTCCCAAAGCATCTTCCCGACGGACTTTCCTCCCCGCCGCGCCCCCTTCCCGCTGTCCCCGCGCAGCCGGAGCCCCCTGCAGGTGACAATTCCCCCCTCGGACGCGTGGCCGGGCGGGCTCCGCTCCCGCGGGGACCCTCGGGCCGTCCAGGAGGAGCCGTTCCCGGGCCAGGAGCCGGGAGCGCGGGGCCGCCCTGCGCCTGGCCCGGCTGCGGCACCCGCCCGCCCCGCCCCAGCCCCACGCCCAGCCCGGAGCCGGAGCCGCGCGTGGACGTTGCCGGCATCCTGCAGGAGTTCTCCGAGTTCCAGAGGGTGCTGCTGGCTGGGGCCGGGGCCGGGATCGCCGCCCCGGTGCAGGGGCGAGCCCGGGTGCAGCCGGGCGGAGCTGGCCCGCCCCGCGGACGGCGGCGTTCCAGGGAATGGTGGCCGAGCTGTGCGGGGCCCTGCGCTGCCACCTGCGCCGCGTGGCCGCCCGAGGGCAGCCCGGAATGTTCTACCTGCTGGAGACGGGCACGGAGCCCTTCTTCGACAGGGTGAAGGTGGGAGCTGCTCCTGGATGGGGGGGTAGGAATGGGTGTGGGTTGGGGTGGACTGGGATGGATGGGGAGGGATTGGAATGGACTTGAGTGGATGGTGGATGGGAGGATGGGAGATTGGATTGGGGTGGATGGGAATGGATCAGGATGGATTGGGGTGGGTTGGGATGGATTGGGGTGGATGGGGATGGATGGGGGTGGATGGATGTATGGGATGGATCAGGATGGATGGGATGGATCAGGATGGATGGAATGGATCAGGATGGATGGAATGGATCAGGATGGGCAGCTCCAGGGGAGAGCTGAGGGTGGCAGGAGCAGGGAAGCTTGGGCAACCTGACAGGGATGGTTTGGGAGCCAGGAGCCACCTTGGCTGCCAATGCCAGGAGTTGGAATCGCAGGCACAGGAGCCTTGGGATTGAGTCATCAGAGAATCATGGAATGGTTTGGGTGGGAAAGACCTTAAGGATCATCCAGTTCCAACCCCATGGCAGGGACACCTCCCTCTATCCCAGGCTGCTCTGCCTGGCCTTGGACACTCCAGGGATGCAGGGGCAGCCACAGCTGCTCTGGCAATTCCAGCCCAGCCAGGAATTCCTAATTCCCAATATCCGTCCTAAAACTACTCTGGTTTAATCTGAAGTCCAGCCATCCCCCAGCACTGCCAAGGCCACACTGCCCATGTCCCCAAGTGTCACATCCGTGTGCCTTTTACATCCCTGCAGGGCTGCGGACTCCCATTCCCCTGGGCAGCTCATTCCCCTTCCTGTCCCCTTGTTCCTCATTCCCCATCCAAGCCTCCCCTGTTTGTTCCAGGCCCTGCTGAAGGCCGAGGGCTTTGTGAGGGTGGAGCCCCTGAACTTCTGCAGAGCCCAGCACCAGGACAGCGAGCGGCTGCTGGTCATCATCAGGAACGAGGACATCGCCTCCCACATCCACACCGTGAGCCTGAACCCCTCTTTTCCTTCTCTCAGCACTGGGCTTTAGTCCCAGGATCCATTAAAACACTTGGAGCAGCCCAGCTCAGAGCAGTGAGGTTGGAATTCCCTGGTCCAGCCTCTCCCTGACTCACCATCTCCAGGGGATGGGAGCATGGAGCGCTGGGCTGGGATGTGGGGACAGCAATGTTGGGATGCTGCAAGGCTGGGCTGGGCTGGGCTGGGCTGGGCTGGGTTGGGCTGGGCTGGGCTGGGCTGGGCTGGGCTCTCTGGGCTGGGTTGGGCTGGGCTGGGCTGGGCTCTCTGGGCTGGGTTGGGCTGGGCTGGGCTGGGCTCTCTGGGCTGGGTTGGGCTGGGCTCTCTGGGCTGGGCTCTCTGGGCTGGGCTGGGCTCTCTGAGCTGGGCTGGGCTCTCTGGGCTGGGCTGGGCTCTCTGAGCTGGGCTGGGCTCTCTGGGCTGGGCTCTCTGGGCTGGGCTCTCTGAGCTGGGCTCTTTGGGCTGGGCTGGGCTGGGCTCTGGGCTGGGCTGGCTGGGCTGGGCTGGGGCAGTTGCCAGAGCCCTGTTCCTGGAGCAGGTGCCCTCCCTGCTGGAGCTGAAGCGCTGTCCCCGCGTGGTGTTTGCTGGTGTGGACGATCCCGAGGAGGTGACAGGTGACACATTCCAGGAGCTCTTCCAGGCCGGAGGGTTCGTGGTGTCCGATGAGGAGCTGCTGGAAAAGGTGACCCTGGGTGAGTCTCACTGGGACATTCCCAAACTTTCCCCTTGCTTCTGCTTCCAGGGGGGAGTTGTGGCCTCTCTGACATTTGGGTCCCATCAGGATGGAGTGCCTGGCTCGGGGGTCCCCAGGACAGGGCAGGGCTGTCCCGGGATGTTTGTTTGGCCTGGAAACTCATGGAATGCTTTAGGTTAGAAGAGACCTTAAGGATTATCCAATTCCATGGCAGGGACACCTCCCAGTGTCCCAGGCTGCTCCATCCCAGTGTCCAGCCTGGCCTGGGACACTGCAGGGATGCAGGGGCAGCCCCAGCTGCTCTGGCAGTTCCAGCCCAGGCAGGAATTCCTTCCCAGTATCCAGTGGGAAAAGGAGGAGAACTTGCTGCTGCCTTCAGCTCCTTAGGTGGGAAGTGGCAGAGAAAAGAGAGCCACCTCTTCTGGGAGGTGCTCAGTGAGGTGACCGGGAAGGCTGCATGTGTCCTTTTGGATATCAGGGAAAAAAACACACCAGGACAGGGTCCCAGTTCCCCATCCTGTGCAGTTGGAGTCTCCATCCTTGCAGAGACTCAAAGCTCCCCTGGACAGAGCCCTGAGCACCCCCAGGTGGCCCCACTTGGAGCAGGGCTGGGCCCAGAGAGCCCCAGGTCCCCCTGCCCAGCCACCCTGAGCTCTGGTGTCCCCTCAGGCCAGCTGAAGGAGGTGGTGAAGGTGCTGGAGAGGCTGAACAGGAGCGGGAGGTGGAAGTGGCTCCTGCACCACAGGGAGAGCAAGAAGCTCAGAGGAGACCTCAGGTAAGGGCTCTGCCTGCAAATTGGGATTTTGGGATGGAGCAGCAGGGCTTGGGACCTGGAGAGCATCAGATGGCCTGGAACGTTGTCCTGGATGTGATCCTGGATGAGGCAGAGCTCTGGCAGCTCTCCTTGCTCCCTGCTGGGCTTCCATAAGGCTCCTCCCTGGCTCCTTGGCAGAGGTGCCCTCAGGGAGTGGTGCAGGCTCCTGGAGAGGCACAGATTTCCCTTGAGGAGCTGCACATTCCCAGAACTCCCACAGCAAACTTCCCTCCTCCCCATCAGCTCATCCCAGCTCCTGACACACCCCTGGAGCTCAGGGCACCTTCCTGGGGCTCTGCCCCTCTGGTCCTTCTCCTGCCCCATCACATCTGGGATTTGGGCAGGGATGGGGGCAGGAGAAGGACCAGAGCTGGGTGTGCAGAGCTGGGGGTGCAGAGAAGGAATTGCCACTCCAGTTCCCACCAGGAATGGTTGAAGATGGAGCTGCTCTGGCCTGGGTTCATCCATGGATGGGTGAAGTGAGAAAACTCCTGGGCTGGGATAAAGCCACTTTAGCAGGGAAAGGGAAAGCTGGGAAAGCCAAGGAATTCATCCCCATTTCTCATCCCAGGCCATCCCCAGGAAAGCCAGGCTCCATCAGCACCACCTCTCCCAACATCCCCTCTTCCTTCTCCTCCTCCCAGCTTGATATCCTGACCTGATTCCAGGCTCTGGGATACCTGGGACAGTGGCACTCACCTGGCCTGGCCTTGTGCCCCCAGGCCTGTGGGTTGAGTCAGGAGCAGCCTTGGCTTCCCAAACCCTCCCTGACCCACCCACAGCTCCCAGCACAAGCCCCAAAAGCAGCCCCTGAGATGAAAATGAACCAACCCCAGGCAAAACCAGCACAGGCAGCCCTGGAGCAGGGGGGAATTTGCCACCTTGGGGTCCAAAAATCACCCGTGGGGCTGGAAAATGCACCTGGGAAGGCAAATCCCACCCTCCCTGGGGATGGAGAGGGACGGAGCCCCTGAGCCCTGCCCGTGCCCCTCTCAGCAGGGAGGATGGCAGTGCCCAGAGGAAGCAGCTGCTGCTGAGGTGGTGCCAGGGGGCAGAGCTGCTGGAGCTGCTGCCCTTCCACGGCTGCGACTCCGCGCCCGAGCCCCGGCGCGCCCAGTGCCTGCGGGAGCTGCAGGTGCAGCACGTCCGCGCCAGGTTCGCCGTGTACCTCACAGGTGAGGGGACCCCAAACCCACCCTGCGGGTCTGCACGTGCCCTGGAAGGGGATGGGGGAGGGATAAAAATCCCCGCTCTCCTGCGGGAATCGCTTCTTCAGGTGCGGGTCAGGTGGGAGTGGTGGTCAGGTGGGAGTGGTGAAAGGGAATTCTGGATTTTTGGAGGATGATGAATTCCAGCGGTTTTTGGAGCCTGTGGGTGGCTGAGGCTGTTGGCAGAGCAGCCACAGTGGGGTTTAGGGATATTTCCCACAGGTTTAGGAACAACCTCCTTGGTTGGAATTAACGGAGCTGCTGCTCCTCCCCTTGCAGAAAATGCCAGCAGCAGCTGCAGGGAGGTCCTGGAAAGCCAAGGAATTCTTGTGGCTGACATCACCACCTTCCTGGGGACGGTGCAGAAAGTGGCTGCTCCCTTTAGAAGAAGCTACTGGTAAGAGGGGAAAGCTTGGGATTGATCCCAAAAAGCTGGGAACAGCTCAGGGCTGTCTGTGGGGTGGCCAGCAGGGAGCTGGGATCCTACAGCAGAGCAGGGAGCATCCCAAAGTGCTGGATGTGGGATCTGCCAGCCAGCACTCTGATCCCTGCAGCTGGGTCCAGCAGAGCCACGCCTGGCACTGCTGGAACACGGGAAAGGCTCCAGGCCTGGCCCTGGGGAGGCTCTGCAGGAGGCTGGCACGGCCCAGAGGGTGCCAGGCACTGACCTGGGCCACGTCTCTGTGTTGCAGGTGACAAAGTGAAGCCACCAGGACACGGCTCCTCCCCGGGCCCTGTGACACCAGTTTGGGCATCCCGGTCCTGTGGGGGACGTCCCCACCATCCCAGTGGATCCCCACCAACCATCCCAATCAGTCCCAGTGCATCCCAATGATTCCACTGGATCCCCACCATCCATCCCAATCAATCCCACTAAATCCCAGTGATCCCAGTGGATCCCCACCATCCATCCCAATCAATCCCACTGGATCCCAGTGATCCCAGTGGATCCCCACCATCCCTCCCAGTGGATCCCAGCAGCTGCTGGAGGTGGGGGAAAGTCAGGTTTAGCTCTGTACATAAATCTTATTTAAAGGTGGGAATTGCAAATCCTCAGGGATTCATTCCTGCCATGCAGTCTCCCATAGGAAAGGTTCTTTTAACGGTACAGCCAAATTATTGAGGTGGTTTTAAGTCTTTTCGTGCAGCTGCCGTCGGAGCAGGGAAATGAATTTCCCAAAGTCTACTTGAAGATGAGGAATGAGAACAAATCCCTTTGCCCCGTGGTCGTTGCTGTTCAGGCCCACACTACATTTCAGCTCACCCCCGTTGCCTCCTGGTACCGGTTCCCTGCTGGGACTCGTGGAATCCCAGCTCTGGAATCCTTGTAAATAGCGGGAAGCCGGGCTGCAGGGACACAATAAGCTCTTATTTATGGGGGCAGCAGCACGGCCCAGCCCCGTTCCCAGCCCGGCTCTGCGGGGCAGGGGCCTCCTTCAGCTCGTTTTTAAATCCAGGACTGCCAGGCCGCTCTGTACAGGATGACTTTGTAAAGAGTTTGATTAATAAAACCTCCAAAACCATGGATGTCACACAGCTCTGCTCTCTGGAGAGGGGGTCCCGCTCAGCATCCAGCCTTTCCAGAAGGGGAAGGGAGGGCGGGGGATTTCCCAGCTGGGAAGCAGCAAGGAGTGAGCCAGACCGTGGTGGGCTCCTGGATCCCTGCAGGAAGGATGGAATAACCAGAGGAATGCCCAGGTTACAGCAGGTAGGGATAATGGGATCAGCTAAGGATTTATTTTCCACCTGGCTTGTGGGCATGGCAGAGGGAGCTTCCCTACCCCACTCCCAGTAGCTGAGGGTGGGAAGGGTTCCTGCCATTGGCACCTCAGGAATTGCTCCTGCCATTGGCACCTCAGGAAATGGTGCTTTAAGTGACACCTCGGGAATTTTTCCTGCCAGTGGCACCTCGGGAATTGCCCCTGTTAGAGGCACCTGGGGAGGAGGAGGAAGTGCCAGAGGCCTGGCTGGGAGGAGGGAGAGGCCCAGGTGGGTTCAGCTCAGCTTTGGGACCGCGATAGGATCAAAGCCCAGTTCCTGCGTGGGAATGGTGCCAGGGGAAGCCTGTGCCACTGGGGCACCCTGGAGAGCTGCTCCAAGGCTTTCCCTCGGTTCTCCTGGCACTTGGCACAGCTGTGCCAGCCAGGGAACGGGGAAGGATCGCTCGGGATTGCACAGCTGGTGTTGAGGATGGAGAGCAGCCCACAGGAATTATTTGTTCCTGCTGTGGCACTGCGGTGGCTGCAGGGAACGGGGACTGTGCCAGCACAGCCTGAGCCACACCTGCCCCACCAAAGGCAGCCAGAGCAGCAGGGCCTGCAAAGAACCACAGAACCAGGAAATGCTTTCCTGCAGGAACCACTCCCGTCTCAGCCCTGGCAGGCAGAGATGCTGCAGGATCTCAGCCCGGAGCTGCTGCTCAGGAACTGAAGTGAATCAGACCAGAGGCCAAGACTGGTTTCCAGAATTTGGCTTTACTTCGCAGTACAGAAATCATTTGGAGCCTTCAGGAGACACGAGAAGCACAGGCTCTGTCATGCCGATACCGCAGCGCCGTTTGGTCCATCCGAGAAGCCACCGGGGGACAGAAAATACTTCCACATCTTGCCTGCTCTGTAATTTGTTCTCTCAATTTTATTAAGATTAAAACACAAAGGAGCCTGAGGCACAGCTGTGTCCCAACCGATGTAAACGGGTTTAGAAGCTTAAGTGGAGGTTAAGTTCTGTGCCCAGAACGAAGCCAACATTTGCTGCTACAATAGGTGTGGGCTTTGTCCATGATACAACTTTGCCACAGAGTTAAGATTGATGGGAGAGACTTTTAGGGATGCTGTCCACAATAATGGAGTGCTCAGTTTCTATTTTCCTTGATATCAGGTTTGAGTGACATCAGCGTCACATCTACGAGCTCACCAGAAGCACAGGATTGTGAAGGATGTTTTACAAATGATTAAAAAGACAAGGTAAGACACAGCTGTCAATGAGTTATTTCAAATCTGCACCCACGTCTACGTCTGCAAAAATAATAATAACAGTAAGTTCAGTCTGCCTTTCGCTTACGAGGTTAGTCAGGAATATCAGTCAGGAATTTGCCAGATTCTGGACAGCAGCCCTACTAGAATGAAATAATTAACACATGATATCCAAAAAGGGAACATTACCAGTGCAGTACTCTTCAATCTCTCAGAGATGGGATTACAAAAGCAGGCCTTACAATATTGAATTTCGTACAGTGTTCATTAAGTTCCTTATATATTCATATTAGCCGATTTAAACTTCTCCTAATTAGAGACTCTCATTACTGCTGCTCCTCCTCCCCGTAGATGTCGTTCTTCTTGCGTTTCATCTCCTCGAAGTCGAACTCTGATCCCATCATCCTCTTATAAATATCTTTGATGTCATCGCACGTCGTCTCGAAGTGGGTGGTGGCGTCGTAGGTGCGCGAGATGAAGATCTGGAAGCAGAAGCAGCGTTGGAGCCCCGAGCCGGAGCCCGTCCCCTCCCAGCCTGGCTCAGCCCTCACTCACCTGGCTCTCGGTTCCCGGGTCGGTCGGTGCAAACAGGTCACTGATGCTCACAAACCTGCAGAAGGGAGAGAGAGCCGTGGTTTGGTTTGGAAAAGGATGGGTTCGATGTAGGGCAGCGCTCAGGGCTGAGCAAACTCAGCCTGAACAGCCCTGGGCAGCCTCCAGCTGTGCCAGCAGAGAGGGGCAGGGGCTGGCTGAGGACTCACTTCTGCTCAATGGGCTCCAAGAGGTCCAAGGCTGGCTTGATCTCCTTCTCCGGGTCCGCGGTCTCCACGGTGGTGCTGGCGATGGCGATGTACTTGCCCTGCGCCGCCACGTTGTGAGCAGAGGAGATCATGCACACGTAGATATCTGGGGGGACAGGGCACAGCTGCAGCCCCAAACCTTCTCCAGCCTCATCCCAAAACCTCCTCAGCCTCATCCCAACACATCCTCCAGCTTCATACCAAAAACCTCCCCAGCCCCATCCCAAAACTCCCCAGCCCCATCCCAAAACCTCCCTAGCCCCATCCCAAAACCTCCTCAGCCTCATCCCAACACATCCTCCAGCTTCATCCCAAAATCTCCTCCAGCTTCATACCAAAACCTCCTCAGCCCCATCCCAAAACCTCCTCCAGCTTCATCCCAAAACCTCCTCCAGCTTCATCCCAAAACCTCCTCAGCCTCATCCCAAAACCTCCCCAGCCCCATCCCAAATCCCTGCCCACATCTCTTCCTGCTGCCCTGACACTTGGCACCCCCTGGATTGTTTAGAGAACCTGCAGTGAGTCCCATCCTTGCCCTACATGCTCTCAACTCCTGGTTGAGCAGCCTGGACATGGGAGATCCCCAAAATTCAGTTTCCCATGATGGCTCCCAAAATCTGGTGGGATTCCCAGTGCTCTATTCCAGGCCAAACAGCCCCTCCCCGCAGCCCTCCCCCACCTCTCCCAGTCTGGGGCACTTCCTGCTGCAGGTTCCTCACAAGGTTCTCTGACCACAGGCTCCTCCCACCTCCCCTAAGTGCAGCTGAGCCTGGCTGGGCCCTGGAGCAGGGAGGTGTCCCTGTCCCTGTCCCTGTCCCTGTGTGATCCCAGCCCACCTGCAGACACTGCCCTGCCGAGCCCTGCACACACCTGATTTCCGGTTGACCTGGTTCTGTGGAATGATGATCTGGCACGAGTTGGCATCGTTTGTGTTCTTGATGGGGTGGCTGAGGATGCAGATGACCCGGATCACCTGGCCCACCTTCGTCACGCGGTCCGACACGTAGCTGGGGTCACAGATGAGCTGTTTGCAGCGAGCCACCTGAGCACCAACGTGGAGACATCACCCAGCTCACGTCAGAAATGGTTTCTCCAGTAATAATTTACAAGTTATCCATCTGAAACCTCCAGGCTGCACACACTTTGGTCTCTGGCATGGATTGTCACCTCTGTTCCTGGCCAGGACACGTCATTCCCACCCCAAGGGACACGTTATCCCACCAGCAAGTGCTCAACTGTCCCATCAGTGCCCACTCAGAGCTCCCAAGCTGGCAGCATTCCCAGTTCTATCCAGCCAGGTGGTGGAGAAGCTGCAGGAAAGCCAGGTGCCAGCTGTCAGAGCAGCTGAGAGTGCCAAGGGCAGAGCTGGACACAAGGAGCAGCTCCTTCCTGAATTATTCACTGCCAGCCCATGGAGACTTCATCCCATCCCCTGAAGCAGGGATGCTGAGGACTCTGGCCATCAGGACATTGTGTCTTCAGCGAGCTGGCACAGGGACAACAGCCCCAGCCCAGCACGCTGGGCCCTTGGGCTCAAAGAAGGGTTTTCTCTGTGTTTGCTGTGATCAAACCCAAAAGATGTGAGTTCTGAGGGGCAGGGGAGGGGAGCAGGGAGGGTGGGAAGGGTCCGTACCTCCCCCTCAGACTTGACCCCGACCACTTTGCCGTTCTCTATGACGATCTCCTCGATGGGCTTGTTGAGCATGTAGGTGCCTCCATAGATTGCACTGAGCCTGCAACAGGAAAATCCCTTCAGCACCTCCAGGGCTGGACCTGAACAGCCCTTCCAGCCCCCAGGGTTGATAAACCCCCCCTCAGACTTAAACCTCCTCAAAATCCTCTGCTTAAACACAAGGGATAAATACTCTGCCAACAGCACCTCTCAGCAAATCCAGAGGTGAACAAGCCCACAAAGAAAGAATCTCATGTGGAGGAACCATCTCTTAATTACGTGAAAGAACCATTAAGGACCACAGCAATTTGTGCAGCATCACATTCTGGAAGCTCAAGCAGTGACTCCACACATCCAACTCCACTGCACACCCCACTGGAGGAAACCTGGAGTGCAAACCAAGAGAAAGCCAAGTGCTCACCTTGCAAACCCCTGGGGCAGCTCTCCAAGGCCATAGAGGGGGTACAGGTAGGGGCTCTTCCCGTATCGAGCCAGTGACTCGCTGTACAGCTTAATCCTGTTGATTGTTTCTTGGCAGGGTTGATCTAGATAGCTGGGAAGGACAGTGACACCATTTGGGATGCTTCCCAAACCAGCACTTCCAGCAGGATACACCCAGAGAGCAAAACACTGACTTCCCACGACGTTTGCTCCCCCACCCTCAGCTGCTCCTGGCACTGCTTCCCTGGCAGTTCCCTTTAGGAGCGCTCGGTGGCACAAGTTTTACTCAGGAACCCTCCAAGTTCAAACTACCCAATCAATCCCATCATAACCCCAAACCCTCGGATTTGGGGGAGCAACTGACCATGCCCACTTACTCATCAGTCCTGTAGAGAGCAAGGGCGTGGCCTGTGAAGTCAATGACATCTTGGCCCAGGTCAAACTTCTTGTACACATCCCTCATGGTGGTTTTCTTGGGATCCACGCCCTCGAAGGTCCGCGGGTCGTTCTCGTCAAAGTTGGCCACGTACACCAGGAACTTCCTGAACCGGCGCTTCTCAAACAAACCCATTAAACCTAAAACCAGGGTTGTGAGAATCCAGAACCAGGGGTTGTGAGAATCCAGAACCAGGGTTTTGTGAGAATTCAGAACCAGGAGTTTTGTGAGAATTCAGAACCAGGGTTTGTGAGAATTCAGAATCAGGGTTTGTGAGAATTCAGAACCAGGGTTTGTGAGAATTCAGAATCAGGGTTTGTGAGAATGCAGCAGAACCAGGGGTTGTGAGAATTCAGCAGCAAGGTTTTGTGAGAATTCAGCAGAACCACGGGTTGGCACAACTCAGATCCTCAGTGACTTTTGTGGCAGTGAGTAAAGAACTCCTGAGTGTTCAAACAGTGAGTGGTCTGGGTTGGAAGGGACCTTCAAGGGCCTTAGTTCCCCCGCTATGGCAGGGACACCTCCCACTGCCTCGGGGTGCTCCAAGCCCCAGGGTCCAGCCTGGCCTTGGATGCTGCCAGGGATCCATCCAGGGGCAGCCACAGCTGCTCTGGCAATTCCATTCCAGCTCCTCCCCACCCTCCCAGCCAGGAATTCCTTCCCCAGATCCTGTCTACCCCTGCCCTCCTTCAGCCTAAGGCCATTCCCCTTTGTCCTGTCCCTCAAACCCCAAACATGAGGCTGGACAAGGCACCATTTCTGCATTTGAAATCCCGACAAATTGCAGAAGCAAGACTGAAAACGTGAGGGCAGAGGCAGCACCTCCACTCCTGCCAGGATGAGTGTCTTGGAGACCACACAGGAGACATGGCCAAAGTGAAGGAATTCCTGATCCCTTCAGCACAGGAATATCTGCCATGAGGAAGGATCAGACCTACACATCTGGGGCCTTAACTGCAGGAGTCACTTTATCAGAAGATTTCTCAGAGGTGCTGCTGAACACATCCTACATCTGGAGCTCATGGAATGCCCTCGAGATCCTAATGGATTTCACCACACTGCTATTAGCTTTATTTGAGGAGTGAAATCTAACTAGGCAACAATTAAGGTTTGAGGTGCCACAGGTCGGAATTAGTCATTTCCAATTTGCCTGCAATGTTTTTCACACACACCATTCCAACAAGGACATGACATCAAATATTTATGGCAGAGCTGAGAGCACGAGCCCCAGATGGAACTCTCTGAGGAAGGAAAACAATGCCAGGTTCTCAGCAGAATCTCACTGAACAGGCAGCTTGGAAGCTCCAAGAAAACAGGGCTCAGCAAACCCAAGGCTCACACTGCAAGGGGTGTTTGAAGACAAAAGGGAGCATCAAGAATATCCCAAGGGAAGGGTTTGCCTCTGTTCAGGGGATTCGGAGGGAACAGGTAAGGTGCAGCTACTCACTGGAGGCCAAGGCTTCTGCCTCAGTGGAAGGAACTTTGTAGATCTTTCCTCCCTTGTAGACAAAGCTGCCCTCAATCACCTTGAAGTCCAAGTAACGAGTGACTTCTGTGTAGAGCAGCATCTTTACCAACTGACCTGCAAGGGGTTTGGCACAGTCAAACACACACACAGCAACTCCCAAGGCAACAAACCCTTCCCCCTGCTCAATTCCCACAGCAGGCTGAACATAGGCTGGGACTAAAGCATCCAAGCCTTGGCTGGCATCGATCAGTTCTTCCACTGCAGCAGCCCTGAGCCAGGCACTGTCCCATCCGTCCACCCACCCGCCCGCCCATCCGTCCGCCCATCCGCCCGCCCATCCGCCCGCCCATCCATCCGCCCATCCATCCGCCCATCCATCCGCCCATCCATCCGCCCATCCGCCCATCCGCCCATCCACCCATCCATCCATCCATCCATCCCTCCATCCATCCACCCACCCACCCACCCACCCACCCACCCACCCACCCACCCACCCACCCATCCATCCATCCATCCCATCCATCCATCCATCCATCCATCCATCCATCCATCCATCCATCCATCCATCCATCCATCCATCCATCCATCCATCCATCCATCCATCCATCCATCCATCCATCCATCCATCCATCCATCCATCCATCCATCCATCCATCCATCCATCCCCTGGTGCTCCAGGATGAGATGCCAGCAGCCAGGGGCTGGTTTTAGGCAAAGGGAGCTGGCCCTGCACTGGGAACCACTCACTGGTGGGGGTTTGCTCTAGATCTGTGCAGTACTGGAGCACACAGATTCAAGGACAAGGATGACAAGGAATGACAGTGCCTGTCCAATTCCAGCACCAGCCCAAGGAATGCCTGGGAGCTCAGGGTCACTCACCATTAGCCATAAGGAATTTTGGAATGAGGTCCACGTTCCAGTCTCTTCCCCGCCCCATAGATTCTGGTGGAGTTCCCGGGAGATTAAACCTTTTGTAGAGCTTTGCAGAGAGAATACAGAATTTATTATAGCCCAGGAAATCTGTCTGGGTGTCATTTCTCCCACACATGGACACACTTTCCACCCCCACAGCTCCAGGCTGAACACAAGCTCTTCAGAGCCAGCTTCTGGCTGCAGTTTTAGCTCCAATCTGAGTTTGGAACACACAAACACATCCAGTGAATTATTACAGTAAGAAGCAGGCAGTGTAATTCTGCTTATCCAGGCTCTGGGAATTTATGAACCTGATGAATTGTTTAGCATGACATTTCTTAGTCCAATTTACAATTGAGCTGAAGAGTTTTAACACCCAGCTGTAACAGCTCTGGAATGCTCCGTGCTCGGATTTGCTCAGATTCCAACTGGGAATTACAGGAAACAAGCACACCCCACACTGGCATCCTCCCCACTGTTACCTGCTGAGGAAGTGCCATAAAACTTCCTTACTCAAAGGAAACCCTCAGAGTCATGAATCTGAAGCCAGCCCAAGGGTAAGTGGGAATAAACCCCTTTCTGTGCCAGGAAGGACACAAGCATGGCTGTCTCTCTCTCCACACTTACATCTTCCAGGGGTGTAATGGAAGCACTTTCCCCTCCATAGTAAGAGTTCCGATCCATGTGAAGGACTTTCTTTCCATTCACTGACATAATCCCAGAGAGGATGCATTCCTGCAGGAAGGAAAGGATGCAAGGGACAGGTCAGCGGCACTGGAGCCTTCTCCTTCCCATTTTTCCTAGGAGCATGTTCAGACAGCTCCACTGCAGCTGCACAGCCCTCTGCAAACATGCACAGCAGCTGCCTCATTCCAGAATTCAGGAACCTCTTGGAGGCAAATTAACCTCTTAATAAATTTACTGGATGCTCTGGGCAAGCCAAGCAAGGGGTCAGAGATTGTGTGTGGGTTGGATCCCTGCACAACCACCACCTATCAGGGCTTCCTAGAAGAATTTTTTGGGAATTTCATACATTTGAGCCAAAGGAAAATCTGTCCTCTAAGGCACCAGCTGTCAGTTTAAGGATGTCCACAGAGACAGGAGAATGAAATCTTACCTGGACTTCAATCAGTCTCCTCAGAACTTCAATTATTAATATTTGCCACACTGGGACACTCAGGATAATCAACAGCTTCTCTCAGAGAGCAGCATAAAGAATAAATGAAGGCATTTGGGTGCTTTATTAGCTCAGCTTTGCTTTCCTTGCTCTGTGCCCACTGAGGTTCCCTGGAGCAGCAGATCAGCTGCTGTGTGTGACTGCAGCACCACACAGAGCACACCCAGAGGCTGCAGAACCAGCCCAGGCCTTGCACAGCTAAATCCCCATTAAAACACGACTTTGCACCAGCACTGGCATTCCCAGCCAAAGAGCTTAACAAACACTTCAATGTTTGTGTGTACTTAGGACAGCTTATCTCGGAGGCTTTACTGATCTTGCTCTGCCTCAGCTCCCTCCAGCAGCAGAATTCTGGCTGCAGCTGAGCTCCCATTCATCACCATGATCTCTCTGGTAGGTCCTGGCCACATCTCACGTGATGGGTGGGGCTTCTTGAAGGGGACTTGGAGCAACCTGGTCCAGTGGAAGGTGTCCCAGCCGTGGCAGGATGCTTTTTAAGGTCCTCTCCACCCAAACCATTGCAAACCTTTCATTCAGTTTGAAACCCTGACCCAGCTGCTGAGAGATGCCACCACAGCACATCTGACAGGACTCCTGCAGGCAGGCTGGCCCTCCTGCAGAGGTGTCTCCAGGAGATCTTTCCTGTTTACTCCACAAGCACCTCAGGCAGGACTCTCCTCCTGTGTCACTTCCCCTCCTGTGGAGTGCAGGAGGTTCATTTCCAACTCCAGACTGACCAGTGCAGGTGTCAGGCAGGAAAACCACAAACACCAGGAGTTTCCCACTGTGGATTGTTTGTGTAGATCCTGACTCCAGTCAATCCTCGCTGTAAAGGAAGCTGTAAAATCAACTTCCCAGCCACAGCAGCTCTCAGGGTTGTTTTGATTTAAGGTCAGACATCTGCAGATGCAGGGATTGCTGGCTGAGGATTTGCTGTGCTGGTGCTCCCAGCTGGCAATAGAAAAACCTTCTCTGTTGGGACAGCAGGGCACTGCTGGCCAGTCTGTCACCCACCAGGATGTCACCAAAATCCAGCCAAGGACCTGAGGAGCAAAGCTGGAGCTGCCTCACGCACAGCAAGGACGCTCTGAATTCAGTCCCTGAAGTCATGGAAGATTTCCAGCACGGTGCCCACAAGGCTTCATGATCACCACGTGGACTGTGAGTAGTGAGCCACAGTGCTTCCCACAAAAGCTCTCCATGATCCATCAGCTGTTCCTTCCACTGTACCATCCTTCTAAGGCTCCTACAAGGTCCCTCCTTTTTTCCCCACAGGCTGGAGCAAGCAGAGATCCTCCCAGCAGATACAGCTGCACCAAACCCCTGTGTGAAGTCATTACTCAATGCCTACCACGCTGAGTAACCACAGGAGTAAAAGTGGCTACAGCGTTAATGATTAACCACACCCAGGGCAGGACGGTCCCACCAAGGGCCTCATCACGAAGCAGTTACATTCACAGAGCTCTGTGGTTGGACTCCTTGCTCTACCCTGTGATTTATCCCCCTGGAACATCTCCCAAAACCCTGGCTCACCAGCTCGGCCAGATGGTGGCACAGGACTGCAAGTGTCCATGCTGGAGCTGAGCCACAAGGAAGCCAGCCGGGGTTTCACGACTAAATAAGCTCCAAAAGGAGGGATGGAGCTCCAGTAAAAGCTGCACAAGCCATGTCCATTGATCTGGACGTCAGCTGATTTCAGTCACCCACTTAACCTCAAAGCACTCCTTGCTCTGTCTTCCCAGAAGAGGGAGTGTGCATCCCTTGGAGTGAATTTGGGCACCAGCAGAAGACACAAGAGGCCTTAAGCTCCTCTCCACTCTTCTTTCACACCCATTGAACACTGCTGTGGGGACTGAGGTGGAGCTATTACACTGCTGTTAAACCCGAGCTCACGGAGCACTCAGATCCTGCCCAGCCCTTTCAGGCCACTTCCCTCTGCAGCCATGATGGCCATGAAGCACCCGGGCTGCACAATGGATTTATCCTCCCAGCTCAGCAATTCCTTTGGATGCAGTGCTGGCCGTGGGACCGGGAACCGCTTGATGTGTGACGCTGTCATTTGGGTCAGGGAGCGAGGAAAACAAACAGCCTGTGCTGATAAGGGGAGGGCTGGGGAGAGTTTAGAGTGCAAATAAAAAGGGGAAGTGTCACAGTTCAAATCTGTGCCTTTTTTGCTGCTTTATAAACGTCGCCACCACCAAACAGGAACAGGGGGCAGCTGCTGACAGCAGCAGCAGGACACAGCAGGGAGAGCTCCGGGTATCCAGATCCAACAGAATCCATGCAAATTGCAGTCACGCTGCTACTACAATGCACTGCCTGAGCCAGGTCAGGTTACGAGCTCCCAGGAGCTCATTGTGCTGCTGAATGAACGATCTGAGCGCTGTGGATGTCATCTGCTGCAAATGGCCAGGGAACCAGGGAGAAACCAGCACTGGGAATGTGGGGACAGCACATCCACTGGGAGTCCATGGATATAAAAACAAGGAGTAACTTGGAGGTATTGGTGCTTCCATGCTTGCTTAAGACCATCAGCTCCTCCCTGGAGAGCAGGAACTGGTCATGGCCAGACCTTGTGCATGCAGAGGCCTTGAGGAATGGAGGGAAGCAAGGAGGTTTCTGTGGATTTTCTCCAAGTAGGGCGGCAGTTCAGAAAGGCTCAGACAGCCCGCTGGAAACTCGAGCCAGCGCCGCTCCTGTAACAGCGCCGAGGGGAGGATTGAGCACTGAGCACTGAGCAAAATCCCTTCAGCTTCGGGAACGGCTCTGGCACCGCCAGGCTCTTTCTTCGAAAGGCAGGGCTCGCTGTGACCAGAGAGAGTCACACACACAGAGTGGCTGGGCTTGGAAGGGACCTCTGGAGATCCTTGCTCCAACCTAGGCAGGGTCACCTGGAGCAGTGACACAGGCAATTCCACCTCTCACCACCGGACCCAAAGCGCTGCTCATCCTACAACTGCCAAAACAACTCCTCACTGCACTGCAACAATCAATCCCCTCTGCTACCAGGGGGTGATGCAAAGGACAGACTCCAGCTTTCCCTATCAAAGGGAAGAAGCTTTTCCTCCTAAGCCATTCCTCCACCTCAAATGAAGAGCCTTGAAAGGAATGAAAACAACTGGGAAAGTTGGGTGTCCCCTACAGCAGACGCTCCCACATGGTCACAGTGAGACTCACAGTCACTCTGAGGCTCTTCAGGCCACACAGCCTGGGCCTGGATGAATAAATCTATCCTGAACCAATGAGTTTGGCTCCTCTGCTCCTACAGAAAGTGAATCTGTATCTTTGTGATGGATTTGAATAGCTTTAACATGGGCAGGCAGCTGGCAGGTAAGAAGCTTAGTTCAGCCTGCAAAGAGTGAAACCTCAGCAGGAACAGAGCATTCACCTACTGGGGCTCAGCTGGGGGATTTAATTATCCCCAAAATTCATGGAAAATAACTTTGTAGAAGAAGGGAGGGCAGATAACAGAGCCTGTCACCAGGCACAACATCCCACTCTGAAATAACCCAGCGAGGAAGTACCGAGCCACTCCCACAGCAGAGAGGTAGAAATTATGGTGAGCTGGGAAATTCGGTGAACTGAAAAGAGAGGTGTGAAAACACAGCCATGAGGAGCTCTCCAGTCTGTGACCACTGCACCAGATTAAAAACGAGTCTGTGCAGTAGGGCTGCAGGAAGATGATCCCTAATCTGCCACACATGATGCACACAGAAAGCCTAAGACAAGGACCTTAAAGCTATTAAAGCTCCAGCACCCTGGAAAACCCATTCCCACCAGGAATGAGGCAGCTGCAACATCTACCACTCTCGTGCAGCTCTCTCACTTCACACTGATGCAGGCAGGAGGGAGCAGGAGGAGCCATGGAGTTCACTACAGCTGGTGGATGTCTGAGGGCTGTATCAGCAGTCATTCATCTAAGACATCTCTTTGAGCTGGCACTGCAATGGGGTCTCTGACTAGCACACAGAAGGGAAAAGCTGCAATAGTTTGAGTGCCAGTAACCCCAGTCCTAAAGCTGCCTTCAGTCCTTCATTACTGTTGAGGAAGAGATTAACACCTGAAATGTTCATGTTGCACTTCCAGATCCATCCCAGTGAATTTACACGTGCACTCACTGGCCCCACAGACCCAACCAGAATGACCACTACAATGGATGTATTTGTGCTCTTTCACAAAGCCTCCAACGACTCATTCTTGCTCTTTAAACCAACAACTGAACTTTCCCTTTGGAAAAAACCTCCAGATCAGCAGCAGAGACACAACCTCAGAGCTATAACAGGGGCCTGATGGGGCTCCAGCAGCAGAATCCAGGACTTGACCACCAGAACTTCTGTGACAGCTCCTTCGGAAAAGGAAAGGAACTAGTGGATGTGTTTCCAGCTCCTTCTCCTCAGGTACCACAGGTACCAGGCTCCTTTTCCACAGCCAGAGCAACCTTCAAGCTTCATCTGAGAGCAGGAGAGTCCTTCAGCCCAGGCTGATCCAGCTCTGCTCTGACACCACTCACAGCCACAGTGGTCGAGCCAACTCCAGGAATTCTGGGATGGCTGCACCAGCACCTCTGGTTTCCATTCTATTCCACATGAGCTGCTCAAGACAAGACGAAGTCCACCCTAATTGGTATTTCAGAGGCAAAGCCAGCACACCAGAAGCAAAATCCAAACTCCTGGATATTCCCAGGCTCTGGAGTTTGGTCAGCACACCTTAAAATACGGCCCTAATTTATTCCTTTTAACTCAACCGCTGCTCATTAGCAGGAGCTTGTCTTAAAAGTGATTTCACAAGAGGCCTTTTGTCAAATTTACACTGGCATTTGTCAGTTTGAGATTAAGCCCTGCGTTCACCAACTTGATACCCCGCTCACACTAAAGCATAAATTAACATTTTAATGGAGCTCGGATCTATTGGAGGCCCCTTCACTACAAGCTCATTATATTTCACCTCCCCAAAAGTCCCTTTCCCTGCTTTGCTGAGCTGGGGCAGGCTTTAGGACAGACTCCAGCTTTCCCTATCAAAGGGAAGAAGCTTTTTCCTCCTCAGCCATTCCTGCACCTCAAAGAAGAGCTTTGAAAGGAATGAAAGCAACTGGGAAAGTGGGATGTCCCCTACAGCAGACGCTCCCACACCTTACACCTTTCCTTTGTGCCACGTTCCAGGTGTGCTACCCTTCTCTCCAAACCCAAAAGGCGGGTTGTGCCTTCGGTGGGCTGTGTCAGCAGCCCCATCAATCACAGCACCCAAACCATGGGAGGAAACACCTGGATTTCCATTCAATCTCCATCCCCAGGGAAGTGGGAGAAATCCCTCTGGGGCCAACCCCAAAGAGATCCCTTTGTCCAGCCACCTTTCCCCACCAACAGGAGGGAACAAAAGCATGAAAGGCCAGTTGCACAAGGAGGAAAACCTTTCCACCATATTGGATTTTCTTCCCTCCTTCTCCAAACAATGCTTCGCATTTGTAACCTGTAATCCGCCCTCCCGTGGCATCTCCCGGCCTCCAGGGATGTAGGAACCAGGAGAAATCCTCCTGCAAACCTCCCGGGCAGCGGCACTGCCATGTTTTTTTTCCCCAGGGCTGCCTGCGGCGCGGGCTGCATCCTCCACAATAGGACAAAGCCCCACCAGGGCTCATCCCCCTCCCTCCGCCGCACCCCAGTCAGCTGTCAGCTCTCCTTAGGGATCACCGGGATGCAGCGACATCGCAGGAAAGGGTTTTTTTTTTGGAGGGGGGAATAAGGGAAATTTGACAGGCTCGCCAGCCTCCCATCCCCCTCCTGCTGCAGTCAGGGCTGGATGGAGCCGAAGGCTGCAAAGGCGGAGCGGGAATGGGGATGGAGAGGGGGGGGATAACCACGGCTGCCTCCACCCTGCACGGACCTGCAGCCACGTTAGGTTTGTGGTACGGGGGGGGTGGGGGAAGGGATGTGTGAATGGAAAAAAATAAGGTAATAATTTAAAAAATAAATAAAAGGCAATAAAAGCCCGTCGGCGTTTTATTGTCCGAGTCTCCCCACGCCCTCCCTCCGCAAAACAACCGCATTTCCTGGGGCCCCCTGGGAACGGCGGGGATCGGGGACGGGGGTATATCCAAACACGAGGAGCTGTTGTAAAATACATATATAAATCATACAAAAACCCCACCCGGGAGTCCAGTTAGGCATGGGGAGGAGGATCCAGGGTGGGGATGGCATTGGAGCTGCGGGGTGCTGTGAGAAATAATGACGGGGAAATGAGCCAGGGGTCCCCCGGGGGGGTCACACGCAGCAGACCCCCGGGGTATTGTTGAGGGGCGGAGGAGGAGGATCCCAGGCTGTCTGGAGATGAATGGGAAAGGATCCAGGGTGGGGGTGGGACTGAAGCCGAGGGGGTGCTGCGATAAATAATGATAGGGGAAAGCACCCAGGGGTCCCCCGGGGCGGGTCACACGCACCAGACCCCCGGTAATTCTGTGAATAAGGACAGGGGGAAGAATCCAGACCGAAGCGGGGGGGCTACGATGGACAGGTGACAGCTGAAGAAAACGACCTGAATGGGGAGAGTGGGGTGATAATCAGGTGAGAGACTGGGGAGGGGACCGCACACCCTGGGGGAGGGGATAAAGACCCGAGCGCCCCAGGCGGGGGGAAGGGGGGGGCTCGAACCCAGGCTGGGGGGAATGATCAGGTGATAGACGGGCAAAGGACAGCGGCGCCGGGGTGGGTGAGAGATGGGGAAGGGGGTCAGCCGCAGGAGCCGGGGGATGGCGGAGGGGGGGCGGCGGGGCGGGGCAGGGCGGCGGCCGCCCGCAGCAGGCCCGAGGCGCGAGCGGGCGGCGGCTGCTCCTCACCGTGAGGCCGGTGCCCAGCACGATCACGTCGTACTCCTCATTCATGGCGGCGCGCGGTGTCTCGGGGGGTCTCTCGGCCGGGGCTGAGGCGAACCGGGCGCTAGGCGGGGGCCGCGGGAGCGCGAGAAAATGGAGCCGCCGCCGTGAGGGGACCGCGCCGGGAGGGGCGGGGCCGAACCACCTGCGCCCCGCCCACGCGCCTGCCAGTCACAGCCCGACACGCAGCGCCATTGGCTGGCGGCGCCGTCACTCAAGGGGCGGGAGCGATGCGCGCGCTAGCGGCGCTGCCACCGTGGTGGGGGCGCGGCGCGCATGCGCAGTTCCATGGCCGCCCCACGGGCTCGCTCTGCGCAGGGGGAGAGCCTTTATATGGGGGGGGGGGTCCTAAATTTGGGGGGTGCTCCTTAATTTCTGGGGTTCCCAATTTGGGGGGGACTTCCGTTTATGGGGTTCCTCATTTGGGAGAGTCTTCAGTTTGGAAGAGTCTTTTATTTAGGGTGGTGTCAGTTTAGGGGGGCCCTTCAATGGGGGGTGGTCCTCAGTTTTCATGGATGCTCAGTTTGGGGGATTCCTCAGTTTAGGGAATTTCTTCCGCTTGGAGAGGGGCCCTCGATTTATGGGGGTCCTTTATTGGGGGACAGACCTAGGTTGGGGGGCCCTCAGTTTTGGTGAGCTCCTTAACCTGGGGGGTTCCTCTATTTAGGGTATTCATCCTCTAGTTCGGTTTGGGGGAGTTTTCAGTCTGGGGGGGATCCTCCATTTAGGGGGTCCTCAATTTGAGGGGCGTTTCCTCAATTTAGGGGAGGATCCTCTATTTGGAGGTGGTTCTTAATTTTGGGGGACCTCTCATTAGTGGGGGTACAACTGAAGGGGGTTCTTTTTGGGGGGAGTCCCCTATTTGGGGGATCCTTAATCTCAAGGGGATCCTCATTTTGGGGATGTTCCTTAATATTGGGGAGGCCCTCAGTTTAGGGGGTTCTCTGGGGAGCATCCTCAGTCGAGGGAGGTCCTTAAATTAGGGGGGATTGTCAGTTTAGTGGGGTCTTTAAATGAGGGGTTCCTCAGTTTAGGGGGGTTTAACTGGACCCCCCCCAATCCCTCCACATCTGA
This sequence comes from Serinus canaria, assembly GCF_022539315.1. Classification (NCBI taxonomy): domain Eukaryota; kingdom Metazoa; phylum Chordata; class Aves; order Passeriformes; family Fringillidae; genus Serinus; species Serinus canaria. The sequence goes on along the minus strand of NC_066314.1, from coordinate 1,158,908 downwards.
TGCTTTTCCATCCCATCCCAAGCACCCCATGAACTACTTCTGATGGGAAATTTGCCAACTATCCCAACAAACACCCCTAATTAGGCTGCATTCCTACTTCCTAAAACCCTGTTTGGAAAAAAAAAAAAAAAAAAAAAACTAGGAAGGAAATTTTATGGAAGAAAACAGAATTCCTGGAGGAATTTTGCTGGCATAATGCTGAATCCACGTTCCTTTTCCAGCCCTCAAAATAATGCACATTCCCCTTTGTGTTTTGAAGGAGTTTCCCCTTTGTGTTTCCATGGATATTTGGGAACATTCCCACTGTTTTTTCTCATCAGCAATACTGGGAGGACACAGCTATTCCACAGGATCCATAGATCCTTAAATTTTAAATTTAATCCTTTAAACTTTTTTATTCCTTTTGAAGGAATAAAATCATTTCCTCACCCACCCAGGGGCTGATCCAGAATTCTTGTTCCAGGGATAGCAAGGTGGGAATTTCCCACTCAAACCCAGCCATGAGCACCATGGCTCGTGGTGCACACCTTACCTCACTCCCTTCCTGATTTAACATCTGCCACCCTCAAAGAAGCAGAATTCCATCAGTTTTTAACTCTTGGCATCACAGACAGACAAGGACACATCACTTTGGGATGGAATTTATAATTCCAGCTGCACAAACCCAACAGCTGCAGCTGCTCTTACCTTGCTGGGTTTTCCAGGCTGCCAAGAGCAGATTATTGGGATTTCAAGTTCATCAGTGCTGGGAATTGCCCAGCATTTCCAGTCTGGGGTAAAACACCTCCTTCTTTTAGTCTGATCCAGAGATCCCTGATGTCCTCACAAGGCTGAGGTCCCACAACAGATTCCTGCAGGTTTTGGGATCAGCTGTGGGCTACAAAAAGGATTCAAAAGGCTGATGCAGCTTCAAGAGTCTCTGACCTACCCAAAGAGGTCACATAAAAATTAAATTGCAAATTAAAGGATTAGTGGAGAGCAGGTCCATGAAGAGCTAGAAAATCCATGATCCCGGTAGATCTTCTCCATGAGGATGTCCAGGGTGGGGAAATTCCCAGGAAAAGCCACAAGGATCCCTGGAAGTGGCACTTCCCTGGGATGGTTCTGTTTCAGGGAGCTGCACAGGAAGAGGTGAAAAAAATAAAATATAAATATATAATAAATATAACAAATAAATGCATAACCATGCATCAGAACAGGAATGTGATCATTTGGGTGGGAAGGGACCTTAAAGATCATCTCATTCCAATGGGCAGGGGCACCTTCCACCACCCCAGGTTGCTCCAGCCTGGCCTTGGACACTTCCAGGGATGGGACAGCCACAACTTTTTTTGGGAAACCTGTGCCAGGGCCTCTCCACCCTCCCAAGGAAGAGCCCAGACTCATCAACTCCATTATCTTTTGAGATAAAGCTATTTAACATTTCTCCTAAATCTACTCCCAAATGCCAAGCTTGGCTCCTCTGCTCAATTTTGGGTAAAAATCCCCAGTTTATGTGGTTTATGGGGGGTCTTTATTTGGGGACAGACCTAGGTTTGGGGGGATCCTCAGTTTTGGTGGGCTCCTTAGCCTGGGGGGTTCCTCTATTTAGGGTATCCATCAATTTGGGGAGTTTTCAGTCTGGGGGGGGATGCTCCATTTAGGGGTCCTCAATTTGGGGGGCATTTCCCCAATTAGGGGGGTTCCTCCATTTATGGGGGAGGATCCTCTGTTTCAGGGGTTTCTTAATTTTGGGGGTCCTCTCATTAGTGGAAGATACAATTGAAAGGGGTTCTCTTTTTGGGGCAAGTCCCCTATTTGGTGGATCCTCAATTTCAAGAGACTCCTCCCTTTGGGGATCAACTTGGAGATTTTAATCAGCTGTTTCCCTAAATCTAGGAAGGAATAACCACTGTACCATGTGGAAAAGGAGCAGGTTCCTCTTCTTCAGGTGCTGCCTGGCGTTCCCTGGAAGAGCTGGATGACATCAGGGCTCCTGGCCAGCTGCTGGGCCAGCCTCCCGTGGCATCGGGAACGTCGCGGAGCCCGGCCCGCAGCAGGACCCCAGCGGCCCCCGCGCGCTGCCCGGCGCTGGCCACGTGCAGGGCTGGGGACACAACAGGACCTGGGCTCACCTCCTGGCCCTGCCTCATCCTGCCTCACAGGAAAACAGCATTCCCGTGGCAATCAATAGGTGGAGGGTGAAAAATGAGGTTTTTGCCACTGTGGGATTATGGAGTGGTTTGGGGTTTTTGGGTTGGGATAGAATCGCAGGATTGAGTTTGGGATCATTGAGTCTGATCTTGAAGATCATCAGTTCCACCCTCCTGCCATGGCAAGGACACCTCCCACCATCCCAGGCTGCTCCAAGCCCAATGTCCAGCCTGGCCTTGGGCACTGCCAGGGATCCAGGGGCAGCCCCAGCTGCTCTGGGAATTCCGGCCCAGCCGCTGCCCACCCTCACTGTTAAAAATCTTCCTTCCATCTAATCCAAAGGAGGCATCCTGATCCCTCTGGGTAATCCTGATGTGGTTGAGAAGCTTCCCAAGGACGCAGTGACCCAAAGCCAGCCAAGGAGGAGCCACAGGAAAAAACATCCCAGGGTTGGATGAGCTCAGCAGAGCTGGGATTTAGTCACTGAGGGGGCGGAGGGAGAGATGGCACTGCTAGAACATGGCTTTAACCAAACCCCAGGGCTGGGGAATTTGCCAATTTTGGCAATGGCTGAAACAAATTTGTCTTTTTTTTTTATTTTAATTTTTAATTTTGGTTTTTTTGGGAGATGCTGATGCAAGAGCTGCCTGAGCCTTTCCCGCTGGGAATGCCGACTCTCAGGCATCGCTATAGCAACTCCATTTCCGTGCCAGCTCTCTGGTATTATTTGCTCATCAGCCATTTCCAGGCTGTTTGCTGAGGAATCAAGGCTGGAGAGCTCAATCCTTGTGTTTGTCCATCCAACCTGCTTCCAGCAGGATCATTCTGGCCAAATTTGATGGGGAAGAGGCAGCATTGGAGCTCCTCAGGTGAAAAATAAGCAGGAATTTCCCAATTTGGGTCTCTGTTCTTCCCCCAAGGGAAAAGCCCCAGCAGAAATGCCAGAAAATTGAAAGCCAGGGAAGTCAAAATGCCCAAAAAAAACCTTGGGATGATCCCTCACACTGCTCCCAGAGCAAATGTATCCATGGATTTGGCATCTCCCTGCATGCTGAGGTTGGGATGTGCTTATGGAAGCTCTTGGTGTCACGTAAAGCTTGGAAAAGCAGCTTGGAATTCTCACCAGAACGGCCCTTCCCATCCTTGGCCTGGAGATCAGCACCGAGGGACAGCAGGGTCTGGATGGTGTGTCCATGTCCTTCCTGCAGAACGTGGAATTTGGGATCAGCTCCGTGCTTGGATCCATCCCTCACCTGGGACTGCACAGATCTGCCCTGTCCTGGGCAGGTCTGAGGGCACCAGGAGCTCCAGAGGATCTTGGAGCAGGTGGAAATCGGGCTCAGCTGCCTTCAGATCAGCTCCATGAGGTAGCAATTGTTATCCCTTGGGAATCCTGTCATCCCATGGGAATTGGCCAGAAGCTGCCACCAGGCAGCTTCCTAAAATCCCAGCATGGTTTGGGTGGGAAAAAATCCTTAAAGATCATCCTTAAATTCCAACCCAGCCACAGGCAGGGACACCTCCCCTATCCCAGGGTGCTCCAATCCTTCCTTGGACACTGCAGGGATGCAGGGGCAGCCCCAGCTGCTCTGGCAGTTCCAGCCCAGGCAGGAATTCCTCATTGCCCAGATCCCATCCATGCCTGCCCTCTGGCACTGGGAGCCATTCCCTGGCTCCTGTCCCTGCAGGCCTTGTCCCCAGTCCCTCTGCCGCTCTCCTGGAGCCCCTCCAGGCCCTGGAATGTGCTGGAAGCTCTCCCTGGATCCTTCCCTTCTCCAGAGGAACATTCCCAGCTCTCCCAGGCTGACATTGGATCCATCTCCTCCCCAAGACATTCATGGACCCAGGGGCTTCACTTGGAATCTCAGGAAACCATGAAGGGTCTCCCTTCCCTTCTCCTCTCTTTTCTCTCCCCATTTTCCATCCAAATCCCTGGGGATGGATTCTGAGTGTCCCAAATCCCAGATCCCAGAGCAGTTTGGGTGGGAAGGGACCTCAGAGCTCATTCCAGGGACACCTCCCCTATCCCAGGCTGCTCCAATCCTTCCTTGGACACTGCAGGGATGCAGGGGCAGCCCCAGCTGCTCTGGCAGTTCCAGCCCAGGCAGGAATTCCTCATTGCCCAGATCCCATCCATGCCTGCCCTCTGGCACTGGGAGCCATTCCCTGGCTCCTGTCCCTCCATCCCTTATCCCAGGTATCTCTCCTGGAGCCCCTTTAGGCCCTGGCAGGGGCTCTGAGGTCTCTCCAACTCTGAGTTTCAAATCCCTCCAATTCCCAGGGGATCTGGAGTTGATGTTTCCAAGGTTATTCCAGCTCCAGGAGCAGAACCTGTTGCTAATCTGGGCTGTTGCTCATCTGCCTCCCTCAGGCACTTGCATTTCTCAAAGGATTCCTCCAGGATTTGTGATCCCCTGGGAGAAGACCCAGCCAGCCACAATCCACTGTGTCCTCCCTCCTTCTTCTGTCAGGAGCCAATTTCAAATTCCACAGGGAAAAACCCAGCACAGCCCCCACCTCCTTTTACCCTACACAGGCTTTTCCAGAAATAAATCCTTTCTTCCTAAATAACACGCCTGATTTTGGAATTACATCCTCAATGCCATTAATTAGTCTTTGTCCTGCAGCCTGGGAATGGAAAGCTCTTATTTTTATCCCTCCCTCCCCTCTCTTTTTCCCCATTCCCATAGGATTCCACAGCATCTTCCCTGATCCCAGGGCTCCCATTTCCTTGCAAACCCAATTCCATGGCAAAGCCACTGAGCCAGGAACTGCTGCAGCTGCCACAGCCCTGGCAACAAATTGAATTTAAAAAATAATTTGATTTTCATGTGTTTATAAATGCAAAAGAATAAGAAAAGAGGGAGATAAAAACACAACCCACCAGGCAAACAAGTGATGCTGTAAATACAAAGTGACACCAAGCCTGGGGAGGGAAGGGAGAGAATCCCATCCAATCATTCCCAAATCAGCCAGGAGCTGGGATTTTCTCCAAAGCACATTATATTCCCCCCAGAGCCTTGCTGTTCAACGTACCCTTGGCAACCAGAAGGGCTTTGAACGTGGTTTCTGGGAGCAGGAGGCCAGGAAAATGGGAGAAAGGGCTCCTTTGTGGCATGGCTGGATGGTGCCAGCATTCCCAGGGAGTGGCACGGATGGTTTTGCAGGAGCAGGGCACTGGGATGAGGTTTAATTCCCACTACAAGGCTCAGAGTGCTGTTAAAATCCTGGTTTTAACATCCCTGGATCTGAGCAGGGACATTCCCACGCTGCCAGCTGGATCCCAGGAGGGATCCTGCTCAGCAGGGAAGTTTTGGGCTCTGCTCTGCATTCCCAGGGAATGCTGCAGGACCCACAGCTCTGCTCCCCACATGGGCTGGGAGGAGGAGAAAGCTCCAATAGTTCTGGAATTCAAAACAACTCTGGTGTGAAGGACACTGATAAAATTGTGGGAGCTTCCCCCACCTTCCCAGCTCTCCTTTCCCACTTCTGGACATCTCCTATCCCTTCTCTGCAGGCAGCTGGACACAAACATGGAATTCCAGGGGTGGGAAGGACCTCAAAGCCCTTCCAGTGCCACTCCTGCCATGGCAGGGACCACCTCCCAGTGTCCCAGCCTGCTCCATCCCAGTGTCCAGCCTGGCCTGGGACACTGCAGGGATGCAGGGGCAGCCCCAGCTGCTCTGGCAGTTCCAGCCCAGGCAGGAATTCCTCATTGCCCAGATCCCATCCATGCCTGCCCTCTGGCACTGGGAGCCATTCCCTGGCTCCTGTCCCTGCAGGCCTTGTCCCCAGTCCCTCTGCAGCTCTCCTGGAGCCCCTGCAGGCCCTGGAATGTGCTGGAAGCTCTCCCTGGAGCCTTCTCCTCTCCAGGTGAGCACCCCCAGCTCTCCCAGCCTCCAGAGCAGAGGGGATCCAGCTCCTTGGATTTCTCTGGACTCTCCAGCAGCTCCAGGTGCTGCTGCTGTTGGCCCCAGGCCTGGGATCTGGTGCTCCAGATGGGATCTCACCAGAGCACAGCAGGAGAATCCCACCCTCACCCTGCTGGCCCACATTTTGTTTGATGCCTAGAAAACAGGGAATGGGACTGGTCAGGAGCAGATGGACAGAGGCAGAGGATGAGCCAGGAAGGCAAATCCTCCATGGTGGCCAGCACCTGATCCAGCCTGGTTAAGGTGCCTGGCACAGGCTTTTCCAAGGGAATTTGGGAGCAGGGACAAACCTTGGCTGCGTAGTGCAGGGCTGGCAGCTGCAGGGACGTCGCTCTGCCATTGACATCCACACCCAGCTCAGACACCAGGAACTGGATGGAGCCATCCTGGGCTGTCACAGCTGCCCTGTGCAGGGCCTGAGCACCCAGGGCATCCACAGCTGTGGGACAGGCCTGCAATTAAGGAAAATCATGGACATAACACAAAGTGCACTCATCCCAAATGAGATCAGCACCCTCAGGAGGCACTGGCACCACCAGGAAACATCCACGAGGTTCCCCACCTCTCCCACCCTCAGTGCCTGGAATGTGAGGTTAAAACCACAACAAACTTCCCAAACTTCCCAATCCAGAAAACAGGATTTCCTTTTCCTTAGGAAATCCAGGATCTGACCAACAGCTCTGGGAGAATGAGCCATGAGGGGGCCTCAGCTAGCTGGGATCAACCAGCAATCAATCATCAATAAATGATTGATTGCAGTGGTCTGGTTCCTGCTGTGCACAATTGGCTCTAATGGCATTCCCTGGAGGAAATCAGAGATTTTTGGGAACCAGCACAGGAGCAGGAGCTGCCAGGAGAGAGGGATGGCAGGGAGGAGCTCTGGCTAATTCATGGATGGACATTTCTATGTTATCCACAGCCACTGGAGCCTCCATGCCGAGTCCTGGCATTCCAAGAGCTGCTTTTGGCTCTGCCACAGCTGCCCCTGGAGCACTGGGAATGTCCTGTCCCCTCCTGTCCACTGCCTGGTGTCACCATCCCACTCCACCAGCTCTGGGGACACATTTACCAGGAAAGCTGTGGCTGCCCCTGGGTCCCTGGCAGTGTCCAGGGCCAGGCTGGACAGGGCTTGGAATCCCCTTGGATAAGGGAAGGTGTCCCTGCCCGTGGCAGGGGTGGAATGAGATGGTCTTTAAGGTCCTTCCAAGCCAAACCATTCCATGATTCCTGCCTCAGGAGCTGATTCCTGCCAACCTCACTCAGCCAAATCCTTCTCATCTCCAGGGGGGATTTGCCTTCTTACACAATTTCTCTCTTTACAGTTTGGGAGTTTGCTTCCTTACGCTCCAGTCAGGATGAACACGTGGCTCACCTGTCCTGGCAGCCCTGGCTCAGCTCCTGGAGGAGGCAGTGGGGAATTCTGGCACCCACCTGGTGTTTCTCCAGGAGCAGCCGGGCGATGCCAACGTGCCCGTTCTGGAGAGCATCCATGAAGGGAGTGACCCCACAGCTGTCCCTGCTGTCAGGTTTGTACTGGCACCTGGAAGTGAGAGGAGGAAAAACCAGCAGAGAGTTGTGGGCAGCTCCAAAATCCTCATGGAGGGAGACTCTCAGCAGCTGGGACTGAAAATTGAATGATTTGTGGGGTTTTTTTGGGATCAGAGATCTGGTTCAGCTCATTTGGGCTCTGCAGACTGTTTATAATCCCCTTTTTTCCTGACCAGAGGGTTTCCAGAAGGGACAAGGAATGCCCTGGAAGCAGGGAATAACCAGATCCTCATGGAATGACATACAAAATCAGAGTCCACCAATCTCATTCAGGTTAAACTCCAGTGAAACGAGAGAAAACTGAATTAAAGCCTGGCTTAGATCACAGAGCTGTTTATGCTGGGCCAAGCATGGACAGGTTGGGATGAGCTGTCATTCCCAGGGAAAGCTGCTCCAGCTCTGGGAAGGGAGAACAGAGGAAGGGAACAGAGCTGCTTTAAAGCCACTTCCCAGCAATTTCCCAGGAAAATAAGGATAAACCCAGCCTAGGGAAGCTGCTTTGGTTGTTGTCACACTGGGAATGAATCAGCAGGGAAAACAAAGCCAGGGCTGTGTTACATAACTGGGATTTGTGTCACAACCAAGAGGGAGCCCATCCCCAGGGAATCCTTGTCTCTTTCCCAGCTGGGAAAAACCTGGAGCACGAGGAGCCAGCCTCGGGATGGAGGGCAGGGCAGCTGTGCTGTGCTTCCCCACTGGAACAGCACAAGCACCCTTTGTGTCCAAATCCTGGCAGCTGGGGGAGAAAAAGCTGGAAAAGCTGGAAGGAGCCTGCTTACCGTTCCAGGAGCAGCTCCACAGCCTGGGAACAGCCATGCATCGCTGGGAAAAGATGGGAAAAACCAGGAAAAACATGGAATTAGAGTGGGTTTGTGGCATTGTGCTCCTACAGGGAGGCATGCTCGGTTTGCTGATCCTTTTGGGATGAGGGAAGGGGCTCCAAGGGGCTTTATTCCCATCAATTTTTTTGGTGGGATTAAAAAAAAAAAGGCTTCCCTTCCTCTGATCCTCTGATCCCATTGGGAAATGTGAGGTAAAGCAGGGAAAAGGGATGGAATGGGCACTGCCTGGCTCCATCTGCCACAGAATTCAGCTGGAACAAAGAGGGTTTCTCCCAATTATTTGTTCATTCCTGAATTGGGATCTGGGAGAAGCAAAAGGAACACAGAGCAGGGAGCTGGGGAAATGCTGGAAAACACTCCCAGCCCTCCTCAGCCACTCCCACCTCATCATCCTCACCCATCTCAGAGAGAACACAACAACAGAGGGGGAGGATTTGAACCGAGGCACTGAAATATTCCATTTTTTCTTGATTTTTTTAATCATTTCACTTCACACAGCTTTGAGCCATCTTTTTTTTTTTTTTCTTTTTCCCTGCAGGTCATTTTGCAAAACAAATGGAACACATTCAAGAGAAAAATAATATCAAACCAAGGCTGGAGCTGCTCCACCAGGTGATGGAAAAATGGCTCCTGGGAAATGTGTGCTCCCAGGAACAACTTTCAGCTAGAATCCCAGTGAGGGATTCCCAGATTTTGCCTCTTTGCTCCTGCTCCCTGCCTGTTAAACCCAAGTCATGGGAAGAAAAATCCCTCACAATTCCATCTTTTATGGGGAACAGAGACTCGGGACAGCTGGGATCCTCTGCTGCATTCCACATCCTCTAATTACCTCTTCCCAGCTTTCTTCCCTCGGGACAGAAGAAGCAACAAAGCTGAAGGAATCAAACCTTATTAATATAAAATATAATTGCAGGAGGGAGAAAATGACCCTTCAGGAAGGCAGCTGGCCTGGTCACGGGTTAATGTGCTCAAATCCACTCCCCTGGGATGGAAATCCATGGAAACCCATGGAAAAGGCAGCTGGTCCTGACATGATTTCCCCCCAGCAGCTCCAACACCATCTCCAGTCCCCCACCCCTGCTCCTGCCTTGGGAACTGGGAATATCCCCTGGGATAAGTGTGGGGATTTCAGGGAGCAGCAGTTTGGGATCAAATTGCACTGGGGGGTTAAGTCCTAATTCCCTAATTCCATAATTCCAGCCCTTCCCCATTCCCAGTCACTCCCACTCCAGCTGCTGCTCCAGGGTCTGGCTGGATCAGGAAATTCCAGAAATCCACCCAAATTGTGGACTGGTGGCTCTGCCAAAGAAAACACAGGTGTAGACACCTCCAGGAAGCAGAATCCAGGTGCTGGATCCCAATTGTATTCCCATATCCCGAGGCAGGGAGATGACTTCGGCCCAAGGCCAGAATTCCCCCCTTCCCACAGGATAATCCCAAATCCCAGAGCTCACCCTGCTCCTGCCCCTGTCCCAGCCCCTCGGGTCCCAGATCCCAACCCAACATCCACCTCCTGCTGGGAGAGGAACTGCCAGCTCCATGGAAACAACACCCTGAACTGGGCAGGGATGGGAGAGCATAAAAAAAAATCGGGATCAGCCACTTCAGGCAACCTGCTGTGATCCCACCAACAACTCATTCCCTGCTTTTCCATTCCCAGGTCGAGCACAAGGACACAGTGGTGCCCAAGGGCTGGAATTGTCACTGCTGATGAGCCAGGAGTGACAGAGCAAGGGCTGGAAAAGCCACGGGAGTGACAGCACAGCAGGGGCTCCTCCCTACACCTCGGGTTTTTCCAGGGAGTCAATCCCAATTAAATTCTTTGGGAAAGGAGTTTGGGTAACCAGGGCTCATCTCTGCTGCTGAGAGCTGGAATACACAGCCTGATTCCCACTCTGGATGTGGTCTGAGCCCTCTTGTGCTTCCCAACAATCCTGAGGATGGCTGGGATTCCTCACCCTGCCCATTCCCTTTAAATCTCCCCTAAAAGCAAGGAAAAGGGCAGGGAAAGGGAACTGGACATGGTGGGCTGCAACAACAGCTCCTGTGTGTTCCCAGCAGGGATTGTCCCTCCCCTTCACAGAAAGGCCCTCTGGAATTCTCACCATGGCACGAGAACAAGGGGACTCCATAATTTGGAGTTTATTATTGGAATCAGGGAACCATTTTGGTTGGGAAAGTGGCTGAGCCCAACCATTCCCAGCACTGCCAAAGCCACCACTGCCCCATGTCCCCAAGTGCCACATCCACAAGGATTTTAAATTCTTCCAGGAATGGGGACTCAACCCTTGCCCTGGGCAGCTCATCCCAATGCTTACAACCCTTTCCAGGAAGGAATTTTCCCAATATCCCACCTGAACCTCCCCAGGCCCAGCCTGAGGCTGTGATAAGGAAATCCATCCCCAGGCAGATCCCAAAAAGTTCCTCTGAGCAGCTCTGCTGCTTTCAGGAATTCCAAATGCCAAGATGTGCTTGGAGCTGGGGAGCTTTTCACACCAGCAAGGAAAAGCATATCCATATTCCAAGGGAGCTCAGATCAACCTGTGCCAGGGAGAGATGAACTCGATCCAAGGATCCCAAGAATTCCAAGAGGCCGGATTTCTGGAATTCCTGAGGGATAAATTCCCATTTTTCTGGAAGCAGACATCAGCCTCTGCTTCTCCTGAGGGAAAACCTCATTCCTGCTTATCCCAATGCCCCAAACCAACCAGGATATCCCCCAAAATCCTGATTTTTTGGCCCTTTTCCCCTCAGGCCCGGCTCCATGGCAAAGCAGGAGAGGAGGTGGCAGCTCCTGATACTGGTCCAGCAGGGAAACCTGGATATGCTGTGGGATTTGTGGATTTCCTGAGGGAAAAAATTCCCATTTTTCTGGAAGTAGGCACCAGGCTCTGTTTCTCCTGAGGGAAAACCTCATTCCTGCTTATCCCAATACCCCAAATCAAGCACAATATCCCCCAAAATCCTGATTTTTTGGCCCTTTTCCCCTCAGGCCCAGCTCCATGGCGGAGCAGGAGAGGAGGTGGCAGCTCCTGATACTGGTCCAGCAGGGAAACCTGGATATGCTGTAGGATTTGTGGATTTTCTGAGGGGAAAATTCCCATTTTTCTGGAAGTGGGCACCAGGCTCTGCTTCTCCTGAGGGAAAACCTAATGATTTGTGGATTTCCTGAAGGAAAAATTCCAATTTTTCTGAAGTAGGCACTTGGTTCTGATTCTCCTGAGGGAAAACCTCCTTCCTGGTTATCCCAACCCCCAAACCAACCAGGATATCCCACAAAATTCCCATTTTTTTCCCCCTTTCCCCTCAGGCCTGTGGAACAGGAGAGGCCATGGCAGCTCCTGAGGCTGGTCCAGAAGGGAAACCTGGATGTGCTGTGGGATTTCCTGACGGAAAAATTCCCATTTTTCTGGAAGGGGGCACCAGGCTCTGCTTCTCCTGAGAGAAAACCTCCTTCCTGCTTATCCCAACCCCCAAACTAACCAGGATATCCCCCCAAAATCCTGATTTTTTTGCCCCTTTCCCCTCAGGCCTGGCTCCAGGGGGGAACAGGAGAGGCCATGGCAGCTCCTGAGGCTGGTCCAGGAGGGAAACCTGGCTCTGCTATGGAATGATCTGAGGCTGGTGAGATTCCAGAGGTTTCCCTGGATCCACCCCTGCCGTACCTGCTGTGTGCAGAGGAGTTCTCCCCGTGGTGCTCTCCATGTCCCAGCAGCTTGGGGACACATCCAGGAGGTAGTGGAGCACCTCGGGATGCCCTTCCCTGCTGGCAATGTGGAAGCAATTCCAGCCATCCTTGTTCCTCAACAACGGGTTGGCTCCGTGCTCCACCAGGGTTTTGATCACATCCAAGTTTTTCCTGGTGCAAGCCATCATCAGGGGAGTCCTGGAAGAAGATCCAGGGAAATGAAATAACCTGGCACAATAAATCTGATTCAGGTGGGAATATCCCAGCTCCTTTTCCATGCAGTCCCTCAGAGCATTCTGTATTTTTAAGGCAAATGAGATTTTTTCCAAAGGTTAGGCTATGCCTTAGGAAGCACAGAGCTCCCTGGTGTTAATCCATGGGTGGAAGAGCACGGCCACACAAATCCAGGCTCATGGAATCTTGGCCTCAGCTCCAGGCTGGCAATGCCTCAATTTCAGCTCTGGAATGCTGCCTTTGGACTTGTGGCAGTTCAGCTCCAAAGGACCTTCCCAGGCTTTCATCTGGGAGCAGAGGAGAATCATTGTTTTCTTTTTCCAGAAATCCCCATCCCTAAGGGAAGAGTGGAGCAGTAATTTACAGCTTTTAGGAGAAACGGGGGGAAAGCAGGGATAGGGCTGGAATTTCTCCCAAAAATCCAACTGGATCCACAGTGTGGGCAGCAGGGGAAGGGAATTCTGCCTTCTCTGCTCCACTCAGGGGATCCCACATGGAGTCCAGCTCTGGGATTCCAATATAAGGACCTGGAGCTGCTGGAGCAAACCCAGAGGAATTCATGGAGCTGCTCCAGGGCTGGAGCCAGCCTGGGAGAGCTGGGGGTGCTCACCTGGAGAGGAGAAGGCTCCAGGGAGAGCTTCCAGCACATTCCAGGGCCTGGAGGGGCTCCAGGAGAGCTGCAGAGGGACTGGGGACAAGGCCTGCAGGGACAGGAGCCAGGGAATGGCTCCCAGTGCCAGAGGGCAGGCATGGATGGGATCTGGGCAATGAGGAATTCCTGCCTGGGCTGGAACTGCCAGAGCAGCTGGGGCTGCCCCTGCATCCCTGCAGTGTCCCAGGCCAGGCTGGACACTGGGGCTGGAGCAGCCTGGGACACTGGGAGGTGTCCCAGATGGCCCTGGATGATCCTTAAGCTCCTTCCCATCCATTCCACAATCCCAAACACTGCCTCCAGCAGCCACATTCCCACCTTCCCCACCCAACCCCAAATCCCAGCACCTACCAGTCAGCCTTTTTCAAGCAGTCCACACTCGCCCCTCTCTCCAGGAGGAAGGACACACATTCCCAGTGTCCCATGGAAGCAGCCTCATGGAGGGGTCTCTTGTAGTCCCCATTGGCCACCTCCATGTCCATCCCGATCTCCTGGACCAGGAATTCCAGCACGTCCCGGTGCCCCGAGCGAGCTGCGTGGTGCAGCAGGGAATCTCCCAAACGTCCCCAGCGCCAGCTGGGAGCCTCTGGAACCTCATCTGGCCTCAGCTCATCCCGGAGGAGAGCCAGGTTTCCCTCCTGGACCAGGCGCAGGAGCCGCCGCAGCCTCTCCTGCTCTGTCATGGAGCCGGGCCTGAGGGGAACAGAGGAAAAAATCAGGATTTTTGGGGATATTGAGGTTGGTTTGGGGCTTTGGGATAAGCAGGAAGGAGGTTTTCCCTCAGGAGAAGCAGTGCCTGGTGCCTTCTTCCAGAAAAAAGGGAATTTTTCCCTCAGGAAATCCCACAGCACATCCAGGTTTACCTCCTGGAGCAGCCTCAGGAGCTGCCATGGCCTCTCCTGCTCTGCCATGGAGCCGGGCCTAAGGGGATTTGGGGGGATATTGTGGTTGGTCTGCAGGTTGGGATAACCAGGAATAAGATTTTTTTCTCAGGAGAAGCATAAACCAGTGTCTGCTTCCAGAAAAATGGGAATTTTTCCCTCAGAAAATCCACAAATCCCACAGCATATCCAGGTTTCCTTCCTGCTCGCGCTGCCACAGCCTCTCTTGCTCTGCCATGGAGCCGGGCCTGAGGGGAAAAGGGCCAAAAAACTCAGGATTTTGGGGGATATTGCAGTTAGTTTGGGTGGTTGGGATAAGCAGGAATGAGGTTTTCCCTCAGGAGAAGCAGAGCCTGGTGTCTGTTTCCAGAAAAATGGGAATTTTTCCCTCAGGAAATCCACAAATCCCACAGCACATCCAGGTTTCCCTTCTGGAGCAGCCTCAGGAGCTGCCACGGCCTCTCCTGCTCTGCCATGGAGCCAGGCCAGAGGGGAAAAAGGTAAAAAATCAGGATTTTGGGGGATATTGTGGTTGGTTTGGGTGGTTGGGACAAGCAGGAATGAGGTTTTCCCTCAGGAGAAGCAGAGCCAAGTGTCAACTTCTAGAAAAATGGGAATTTTTTTCCCTCAGAAAATCCACAAATCCTTAGGTTTTCCCTCAGGAGAAGCAGAACCTGGAGTCTACTCCCAGAAACATGGGAATTTTTCCCTCAGAAATCCACAAAACCCACAGCACATCCAGGTTTCCCTCCTGGACCAACTTCAGGAGTCACCACGGCCTCACCTGCTCCACCTTGGAGCCAGGCCAGAGGGGAAAAAGGTAAAAAAATCAGGATTTTGGGAATATCCTGGTTAGTTTGGGTGGCTGGGATAAGCAGGAATGAGGTTTTCCCTCAGGAGAAGTAGGGCCTGGTGCCTTCCTCCAGAAAAATGGGAATTTTTCCCTCAGGAAATCCCTGAACCAGCCTCTCCCTCAGGATGAGCAGGAATTTCCTTCTCCCTCTGGATAATTAAAAATTGCACTTCAGAAAACCAGGATCTGGCCTCTCCTTCAGGAAAAGCAGGAATTTTCCTCTCCCTCTGAAATTCAGGAAGCAGTCACCCCTCAGTAAAAGCAAAAATTCCATTTTTCCTTGGGAAAATTAGGATCTGGTCTCTCCCTTCAGAAAACAGGATTTTCTTTTGCTTAGGAAATCCAGGATCTGACCTTTCCCTTAGGAAAAACAGAAATTCAGTTTCCCTCTGGGAAGTCAGAAATCAGCCTTTCCCTCAGGAAAACAGGAAAGCAGCATCTCCTTTAGGCAAGAAGAAATTTCTTTTTTCCCTTAGGAAAAACAGAAATTAGAGTCTCCCTCAGCAAATCCTGAAATTCTCTTTTTTCTCAGGGAAAAGCAGGCAATTTCTTTTTACTCAGGAAAACCAGGATCCGCCATGAAATTCCCTCTTCCTTTAGGAAAACCAGGAACTTCCTTTTTCCTTGAGAAAACAAGGAATTAGCCACTCCATACGGAAAAAGAGAATTTTGCTTTTTCATATGGAAAACGAGGAATGGGTTTCTCCCTCAGGAAAACCAGGAATTTCCATTTTCCCTCAGGAAAATAAGAAACCAGCCTCTCCCTCTGGTAACACAGAAATTCCCACTCCCTCTGGGAAAACTCGAAAATTCCTGATCCTCTTAGGAAAGCCAGAAAGCAGCTGGAAATACATAAATTTTCTTTTTCACTCAGAAAAACCCGAAATCCTCTTTGTCCTCTGGAAAACGAAAAACTTCCTTTTCCCTGCGGATAGCCAGACACCAACCCCTCCTCCAGGAAAAGCAGCAATTCCCTTTTCTCTCCCAAAAGAACGGGAAATTCGCTTCTTCCTCAGGAAAAAAAAACCAAAAAAATTCCTTTTTTCCTCAGGAAAAAAACAGAAATTCCTGTTCCCTTCGGAGCTCCCGGGAAGGGCCGCTCTTGCAGGCCGGGATCCCTCCCCTATTTCCTCCCCAGCTCATCCCAGGCCGCGCAATTCCCGCGGGAAAATTCCCGGTTTTTCCAACCCACCCGCGCGCCGCGAAGCACTCGTGACGTCACTCGCGGAGAGACTGACGTCACCGCAAAGGGAGAGGTGAATAAACCCCGCCCAACCAGGAAGTGCCGCGCCATTGGACAGTGCTGGGCGCTGATCTGGCCTCTGATTGGACAGCGGGGAGGAGGCGGGGTCGGCGGATCGCGCGGGGCCGTGAGCGCCGGGAGCGGGTGAGGCCGGGGAAGGAGGGCGCGACCATTTCTGGGCAACGTGGGGGGGGCAGGGAAGGGGTTTCCTTGGAAATGGGGTTTCTTTGGGAATGCGGAGCCCTTGGGAATTAGGGAATCCTTGGAACTGAGGGATTGGCACTGAGGGGACCCTTGGCAAAGGCGGGGAATTGATATTCAAAGGGCTTTTGGCACTGCGGCGGACCTTTGTCTTTGAGGGGGAGTTTGGGAATAGAGGCGCATTTGGGATTGGGGGCGCCATTGGAAATGGGGGAATCCTTGGAATTGAGGGTTTGGGAATGAGGGCGCCCTTGGAAATGAGGGGGAACTTGGTATTGAAGGGGGTTTTGGCACTGCGGAGGTGCTTGGACGTTGAGGGGACCTTGGGAATGGGGGCTCCTTCGGCGTGAGGGGACCCTTGGAAAAGGGGAAATCTTTGGAATTGAGAGATTGGGAATGAGGGGTAACAGGGTGGGGGAGTGAACGGGGGGGGGGGCTCTTGGCTGAGAAGGGGTTAAAAGGGAATTCCTTGGGAATGAGGGAATCCTTGGAATTGGGGGGTTGGCACTGAGGGCACACTTGGGATTTGAGGGGACCCTTGGGAACTGAGGGGATCCTTGGGAATGGGGGAACCCTTGGGATTTGAGGGGACCCTTGGGAATGGGGGAATCCTTGGGATTTGAGGGGACCCTTGGGAATGGGGGAATCCTTGGGATTTGAGGGGACCCTGAAATGGGTAATCCTTTAATTCCTTGGTTTTCGGGGATTGTGACTGGGAACCCTTGGTATATGAGGGGACGCCTTGGAATGGGGAATCCTTGGGAACTGAATGACCTTGGGAATGGGGGATCCTTGGAAATTGAGGGACCCTTGGGAAGGGGAACCTTCTGGATTTGAGGACCTTGGGATTTAGGGTACCCTTGAATTGTGAAGCCTGGGACTGAGGGGACCCTGGGATTTATGGGACCCTTGGGAATGGGGAACCTTGGGACTTGGGGACTCCTTGGACTGAGGGACCTTGGGATTTGATAGTAGACCCTTGGGATTTGAGGGACCCTTGGGAATGGGGCGAAACCCTTGTGGAATTTTCGGGACCTTTGGAATGTTGGAAACCCTTGTGATTTGATGATGAGCACGCTTGGGAACTGAGGGACCGCTTGGGATTTGATGTGAACCCCCCTTGGGAAACTGATGGTACCTCCTTTGGAACTGAGGGGACCCTTGGGAATGGGGGAACCCTTGGGATTTGAGGGGACCCTTGGGAATGGGGGAATCCTTGGGATTGGGGGGTTGGCACGGATCTGGGATTAGGGGCTGAAATAGGGACCCTCTGGTGAGGTCCATGCTCCATTTGGGAAAAGGGTTTGGAAGGACTTCTGGGGGAAAACAGGACATGCTCCACTCCCTCTGCTCCAAATTCCAAATATTTCTCATCCCTCTGGAGCTTCCCCCTCCACCCTCTGATCCTTTGATTTCCCAGCTGGAATTTTGTCCTCTCCTGGCTGCCATTGGAAGCCACAGGGGAAATTGGGAAAAAACAGGGATGCAAGTGAAACCTGAGAAATTCCATTTTTAAGTAGAATGCTGGGATGATTTCAGTTGGAAAAGATCATCAAATCCAGCCCCAAATTCCCTCAGCACATTCCTAAAAGCCTCAGGAGTCTCTTGGCTTGTTTTTTTTCCCTTTTATTTGCCTCATTTCCTATATTTTGAGGAAATTGGGATGTTGGGAACGAGCCTCCCCAGGGAGCTGAGTGGTTTTAACTCTGCTGAGCTGAAAAGGAGGGAGCAGCACATCCATAAAATCATCCAGGTTGGGAAAAAAACCCCTAAAATGATCCCAAGGAATAACCAGGCTGATCCTTGGATCCTGCCCTGAAAGGAAAACAGAGAATTTCTGAGGCTGCTGCCGGCCTGTTAGAGAGAAATAAATAAATTAAAGGAAGCAAAAGTGAAACTGCTGCGCTGGCAGGAGGGAGCTCCTCCTGTGACAGCCATTCCTGCTGGCTTCGGGCTCTTTGGGGGAAAAAATTGCATTTTTGGGGCTTTGTTGGTGGCCAGGGAGAGGAGTTTGTGTCTGTTCCAGGTAAGGTTGGGTGATTTTAGGGGAATAATTCCCAGGAGGGATTTTTAGCTGCAGATGGGTTAAATTTCCTGGGTAGGGAAGGATCCCAGCTGGGAAAGGCCCAGTTTGGGTGGCTGAGTGTCGGATCCGGGCTGTGAGGAACAAGGAACAAATTGCTAAAAGTTTAATAAGGGATAAAAGGAGTCCATAAATTCCCTGAAAAAGAGTTTTCTTAACCCATTTCCTCCTTGGCAAAGTGAGCTTGTCGTTTCATTTCACTCCATTAAATTTAATTTCATTTCTAAAATTTTATTTTTATTTTATTTACTATTTAATTCTGGTTTCTTAATTTTTATTTATTTCTTCTTCTACCTATACCTAGTGCAAATTGCCAAAATCACACCATGAGCTTAAATAATTTTCTTCTGTATCTTTATTACATTGGTTAAAGGCACATTATGAGGATTATATATATTTCAATGTTAAATAATATATAATAATATAATATATATATATATAAATAATATAATATATAATATAAAACAATATATAATGTTATATATTGTATATATTATATGTTATATAATATAATATATATATTATATAAATAACATAATATACAATATACAAAACCATATATAATGTTATATATTGTATATATTATTGTATATATTATTTATATATTCTTAATATATATATTTGTGAGTTTATAAGTTATGGGAATTCATTTTCTTGGTTTTGACCTTTGACTTGTCTGCATGTTATTTTATTTTATTTGTTTTATTTTTTCTTGAGGTTCTGTTTTATTTTGACACTTCTTGATAACTGCAGAGTTAGTAGGAATTTTTTTTCTGGGTGTCTTGGTTCTTGTTATTGATGTATTAACATTTAGATAAGACAGTCCACAAATATATTCAATTAACATAGTTATTTTATGCTTTTTCTCTGAGTTAGTTAGGTAAACAAAAGCATTCAATCTAATTTTATTTAAATTTAAATTAAATTTAATTAATTTTTAATTAAATTTAATGACATAGTTTCTGTTCTAATAGTATGTGAAGACCTAAGCTATAATATATTTATTTTATTACCATTTATATAAACCAAATAGTGTATATAAAGCTGACAGATGATATTCTATTTTAAAAGCAGTTAAAAGGGATTATAAATTGCATTATATTAAAACTGTTGTGGTTAATAATAACTTGTAAAAGCCAATGCATAAATATGAAAGACAATGACTGTATTATAGTGTTACTAGATTATAGATATATTATTTATATATATTATGTTATTTATATTTATTATCTAATTTATATTTAATATGAAATATTATATATTATACAATTAATTATATTGTTGTAATTATAGAAATATATTATGCAATTCATATATTCATCAATATTCATAGATCCATATATTATCAATATATTCATAGTCATGTATTATCAATCTTATA
>NC_066314.1:1122810-1138737 GCF_022539315.1 Serinus canaria | reverse complement strand
CAGTGTATTTTCGTGCATTTTCTGTGTATTTTTCGTGCATTTTCGTGCATTTTTCGTGCATTTTTCGTGCATTTTTCGTGCATTTTTCAGTGTATTTTTCGTGTATTTTTCAGTGTATTTTTCGTGCTATTTTTCGTGCATTTTTCGTGCATTTTTCGTGCATTTTTCAGTGTATTTTTCAGTGTATTTTCAGTGTATTTTTCGTGTATCTTCAGTGTATTTTTCAGTGTATTTTCCCTGTATTTTCCGTGTATTTTCCCTGTATTTTCCGTGTATTTTCCGTGTATTTTCAGTGTATTTTTCCGTGTATTTTCAGTGTATTTTCTGTGTATTTTTCAGTGTATTTTCAGAGTATTTTCAGTGTATTTTCAGTGTATTTTTCGTGTATTTTCCGTGTATTTTTCAGTGTATTTTTCATGCATTTTTCAGTGTATTTTTCGTGTATTTTCAGTGTATTTTCAGTGTATTTTTCAGTGTATTTTTCGTGTATTTTCAATGTATTTTTCATGTATTTCTCACGCATGGCATGACATGACCTGACATTGATTACAGACTGAATGAACCCATACTCTAATTTAGGAGCAGGAATTACTGAACGGTTCCCGCCTGAATCCCTGGGAATCCCTGGGGAATCCCTGGGGATCTCTGGCATTCCCAGCCCCGCTCACCCCGGTGCTCTCCCCCCAGCAGGGTTCTGCTGCGGATCCCTTTGCACACCTCCAGGATCGTGGCTCCCACGTAGGCGATCTCGGGGCCGAACCTGAAACTCTGCAAACGTCCCGGGATCAGCAGGAAAACCAGAAGGAATTCCTGGAATCTCTAAGGTTCTATCGATCTCTATGGAATTATGGCATTCCCAGCTATCCTCTGCACTGTTTTTTCCATGGAAAAAGCATCAAAATCACTCAAAAACATTCCTGGGAATCCTTAAAACCTTCTGGAGAACTTCTGTCTTGGAAAAAGCATCAAAATCTCTCTAAAATATTCCTGGAAATCCTGACCACGGGCAGGGCCACCTCCCAGTGTCCCAGGCTGCTCCATCCCAGTGTCCAGCCTGGCCTGGGACACTGCAGGGATGCAGGGGCAGCCCCAGCTGCTCTGGCAGTTCCAGCCCAGGCAGGAATTCCTCATTGCCCAGATCCCATCCATGCCTGCCCTCTGGCACTGGGAGCCATTCCCTGGCTCCTGTCCCTGCAGGCCTTGTCCCCAGTCCCTCTGCAGCTCTCCTGGAGCCCCTCCAGGCCCTGGAATGTGCTGGAAGCTCTCCCTGCAGCCTTCTCCTCTCCAGGGGAACATTCCCAGCTCTCCCAGCAGCCCCAGGTCAGTTGGATCCCACAGCTGGATCCAGCATTCCAGATGTGATCCCCCCAAAAGAGAGGAATCTCCCTGAAACAAGGCCTCAATCCCAACTCCCACTTTTCCACCAGCAGGATGGGATCCCTCCACTCAAGCACCACAACTTCCAGATTCCCAGGAAACCCTCCACGGTGCCAATTTCCCTGGATCTGGGATTTATCCATGGAAAACGCGGGCCCTTACCTGGGTCAGGTAGTACATGTGGCTGTGAGGCACCAGGTACAGGGTGTTGACGGCCCCTCGGAAGGTGTAGATCTGCTGGTGAGGGTCTCCCACCAGGATCTTCCCACAGTTTTGGGATTGCACGATATCCACGATTGCTGTGAGGGAGAAAAAAATTGGATCATGAGGGAAGAACCTGCTCCAAACCATGGAAAACTCAGTTGGGATCATGAGGGGAGAACCTGCTCCAATCCAAACCCAAGGAAAAGCTCAGTTGGGATCATGAGGGGAGAACCCGCTCCAATCTGAACCCAAGGAAAAGCTCAGTTGGGATCATGAAGGAAGAATCTTCTCCAAATCCAAGGAAAGCTTTGTTTGGATCATCAAAGTCCAATCCAAAGAAAAGCTCAGCATGGATCGTGAGGGAAGAACCTGCTCCAGATCCAAGGAAAAGCTCAGTTTGGAAGAACCTGCTCCAAATTCAAGGGAAAGCTCAGTTTGGATCAGGAGGGGAGAACCTCTGCTGGTGGGGGGGGGTCTCCCACCAGGATTTTCCCACAGTTTTTGGGATTGCACAATATCCACGATGGCTGTGAGGGGAAAAAAAAATGGATCATGAGGGAAGAACCTGCTCCAAACCATGGAAAACTCAGTTGGGATCATGAGGGGAGAACCTGCTCCAATCCAAACCCAAGGAAAAGCTCAGTTGGGATCATGAAGGAAGAATCTTCTCCAAATCCAAGGAAAAGCTTTGTTTGGATCATCAAAGTCCAAATCCAAAGAAAAGCTCAGCATGGATCGTGAGGGAAGAACCTGCTCCAGATCCAAGGAAAAGCTCCGTTTGGAAGAACCTGCTCCAAACCCAAGGGAAAGCTCTGTTGGGATCATGAGGATCCAAACCCAAAGGAAAGCTCACTTTGGATCAGGAGGGAAGAACTTCTGCTGGTGGGGGGGTCTCCCACCAGGATTTTCCCAAATTTTTGGGATTGCACGATATCCACGATGGCTGTGAGGGGAAAAAAAATTGGATCATGAGGGAAGAACCTGCTCCAAACCATGGAAAAGCTCAGTTTGGAAGAACCTGCTCCAAATCCCAGGAAAAGCTCAGTTGGGATCATGCAGGGAGAACCTGCTCCAATCCAAATCCAAGGAAAAGCTCAGTTTAAATATCAAACCTGAGGGGGAAATTTGTTTCAATTCCAAGTGTTTGGGTTGAGATACTCCCACCACATTCCTGAGCACCTGGAAATCCCCTCTGGGAGCTCCAGCTCCTGGAATAACTCACCTGGAGTGCAATCCTGGGCTTCATCCACAAAAATGGCATCGTATCCTGAGATCTGGGGCTTGCTGAGCTGCCAAAGTTTCAAATATCCTGAGGGGGAAAAACAGGAATTTCAAGGACAGGGAAGATCCACCAGGAACTTTAAAACAAATCCCTTTTTTCCTTTTATGTTGTTTTGTGACATTTCTGGCTTCGCTTCCTGTTTGGAATTTCCACATTTGGAAGGGTTGCAAAAAAAATCTGTCTCTCTTGATTATTTCAAGCTTCTTAATGCCCACCAAAAATTCCCAGAAAAAGGTTTTTCCCAGTTATCTCCAGCACTAGCCAGAGGAAAGGATGTTCTGGAAGCAACTTCCAAATTTTGGGCTTGATTTTTAGCCATTAAAAATGTGAATATCCTTAAAATCTCCACATTTTTTATCCTAGTGGGAGCAGAAATATATATGTATTTATAAAATACATAAAATGAAATGGAAAATTGAGCCAGAGGGATATTCCCTGGTCAGCCAATGTCAGGAAAAATGGGATTCTTTCTCCTGGATGCTCAGCCAGAAGCAGGAATAATAAATTCATTTTTCCACCATTAAATCCCTTTTTCCCAAGGGATTTTCCATCTCTTTTACCATCACAAGTCATCTTGTATTTCTTCTCTGTGTCTCCATCCAGCTTCTTCATGTTGTGCCAAATCCCT
Organism: Serinus canaria; assembly: GCF_022539315.1. Lineage (NCBI taxonomy): Eukaryota > Metazoa > Chordata > Aves > Passeriformes > Fringillidae > Serinus > Serinus canaria. Next base: position 1,135,246 of record NC_066314.1, on the reverse strand, counting down.
TTGGCCTCTTCCACGTTGATCTCAAATGGGAAAACAGAAAGATTGGGATAAAAATAAAATTATGGAATGGTTTGGGCTGGAAAGGGCCTCAAAGCCCATCCAGTCCCACCCCATCCATGGACAGGGACATTTTCCTCTATCCCAGGGTGCTCCAGCCTGGCCTGGGACACTGCAGGGATGCAGGAATTCCTCATTGCCCAGATCCCATCCATGCCTGCCCTCTGGCACTGGGAGCCATTCCCAAAAAGTCCCAGATCCTTTTTTCCCATCCCAAGCAGCTCCTCACACCCACAAGGATTTGGTGAGGAGACTTGCTGGAAGTATTTTTTAGGGAAAACAGGGATTATCCCTTTTTTCCCCAAGCATCACCTTCCTCCCAATGTTTCATTTCTCCTCCCAATCTTTGATTCTTCCTCCCACCCTCTGGATTTTCCTCCCAACCTTTGGATTTTCCTCCTCCCAGTCTTTGATTCTTCTGCCCAATCTTTGGATTATTCCTCCTCCCAACATTTGGATTTTCATCCCAGTCTTCTGATTATTCCTCCTCCCAACCTTTGGATTTTCCTCCTTCTCCCGATCTTTGGATTTTCCTTCTCTTCCCAGTCTTTGGATTTTCCTCCCAGTCTTTGATTCCTCTTCCCAACCTTTGGATTTTCATCCCAATCTTTGGATTCTTCTTCCTCCCAATCTTTGGATTTCCTCCTCCTCCTCCTCCCAATCTTTGGATTCTCCTCCTCCTCCTCCTCCCAATCTTTGGATTCTTCTTCCTCCCAATCTTTTGATTTTCCTCCTCCCAATCTTTTGACTTTCACCCCAATTCCTCTGCAATGTTGCAGCAGCCTCTGATGTCTCCCAAAGCTCAGGACTGACCCCAAGCCCTTCTCTGGCTGAAGGATTCCCAATCCCAAATTTCCCCAATCCCAAATTTCAGCTGAACACGGGATGATCTCTTCCCCCACCATTTTGGGAAGGGGGATGGACACGAGTTATTTTATAGAATCATGGAATGCTTTGGGTTGGATGGGACCTCAAAGCCCATCCAGAGCCACCCCAGCCTCGAGCAGGGACATTTCCCACTATCCCAGACTTCTCCAAAGCCCATCCAACCTCAGGAAATTCCAGAGGCTCCATCCCAAAGACTCACTCTCTTTTCCTGTGGGCTCACTTGCTGCATCTGCCCGTGAGTGTTTTTGAACCACAGGGGCACGTGCTCCTCACAGATCTCCTCATCTGAGGAGGAGAAGAAGTTCTCCAAGGTTTGGGAGACTGTTTTCCCTCTTACAAACAGGGATTGGCCCTCCCTGTTCTGGAGCAGGAAGCTGATGGAATACACGGACATCTTGGAGAAGTTCAGCTTGCCTCTCTCTTTGTAGCTGTGCCAGAGGGACAAAAAAAACCAACAAAATGGCAAAAAATGGATTAAAAAACCGTCAGAAAAAAACAGGGGAAAAAAGGAAAAGAAAAAAACAGGAAAAGAAAAAAAGGCAGGAAGAAAAAAAAAAGGCGGGAAAAGAAAAAAAAAGGCGGGAAAAGAAAAAAAAAGGCGGGAAAAGAAAAAAAAAAGGCGGGAAAAGAAAAAAAAGGCGGGAAAAGAAAAAAAAGGCGGGAAAAGAAAAAAAAGACGAGAAAAGAAAAAAAAGGCGGGAAAAGAAAAAAGAAGACGGGAAAAGAAAAAAGAAGACGGGAAAAGAAAAAAGAAGGCAGGAAAAGAAAAAAAAAAGGGGAGAAAACAAGAGAAAAAAAAAACAGAAAAAAAGTTAAAAACCACAGAAATTCCTCTTTTTTTTTTTTATTTTTGTGCACTATCCCTGGAAAAAGCTTGGCTTTATATCCCAGTTCAATCAAATAATGGAATATCTTTAAAGCTGCACAGATTTGTCCTGGTGGAAGCACAAATGTGTTGATTTTATACATTTTAGAGATGGAAAATTGAGCTCATCCCTGGAATTCCAGAGTGTTTGCAGAGCTAGGGAATGGGACTTCCCTCTTTTTCTAGGTCATGGCTCATTTTCCTTCCTACCCCCAGCCTAAATGTGCCAGAATTGGAGAGAAATTGGATCATGAAAACAGCTCAGGATAAGGAAACTGATCCTCTGCTCAGGAAAAGCAGCACCTGGAGCAGCTGTAGCGTTCCAGTGGGAATGGGAAGTGGGAAAACCTCACTCCCAGTGGATTTCCACCCCCTGTGAGGAGCTCCTTGGCTTTGGGGTGCTCCCATGGATGCTAAAATCCCTGGAGGATCCCACTGCGTCCATCTGGAAACCACAAATGACAAATTCCCCCCCATTATTTGTGCTGCCCCAAATCCTGGGGTTTCCCTCCAAACCACTTTCCCTTCCACAAAGGAATTGGAATTTCCCACTCACTGTCTCCCAACGCTTCCAAAGGCCAGGGAGTGGAAGGTCTTGCAGGTGACATTCCTTGGGAAAACCTGTTTCCCCTTCTCTGCCACAGCTTTGTTAAAAGCCAGGTAAAGGAATTTCAGCTCTGAGAATTTCTCTGCGTACTTCACCAAGGTCGAGGTTTTCCCTGTGCCTAGAGAGGAGAGGAAAAGAAGGGATAAAAGAAAAATAAGGAATAAAATATCCACAGCCAGGAATGAATGATTTCATATATAGATTTTTTTTTTTTAACATCTTCCTCTCCTGCGGTCCCAACTCAAATATTCCACTTCACTCCAGATTCCAGAGAAACAGGGAATTCTTTAGGTTGGCAAAGTTCTCTAAGGTGAAGCCCAACCATTCCCAGCACTTCCAAGGCCATCCATGTCCCCAAGTGCCACATCCATGGGGCTTTTAAATCCCTCCAGGAATGGGGACTCCACCCCTGCCTGGGCAGCTGAGCCAGGGCTGGATGAGCCTTTGCCTGGAGGAATTGTCCCAATATCCAACCTCAACCTTCCCTGGGACAGCGGCAGGAACTGCCAGTGTGGGGCCCTTTATCCAAGGGCTCAGCCCTTCAGGAACTGCTCCCTTTATCCAAGGGCTCAGCCCTTCAGGAACTGCTCCCTTTATCCATGGGCTCAGTCCTTCAGGAACTGCTCCCTTTATCCATGGGCTCAGCCCTTCAGGAACTGCTCCCTTTATCCAAGGGCTCAGACCTTCAGGAACTGCTCCCTTGATCCATGGGCTCAGCCCTTCAGGAACTGCTCCCTTTATCCATGGGCTCAGCCCTGCAGGAACTGCTCCTCCAGGGGTTCCAGGGAAATCTCTACTCCAGCACCTGCAGCATCTCCTCCTCCTCCTTTCCCAAACTCAGGATCTGTAGGGCTGTTCCACATTTTCCCACCCCCTTCTCCCCTGTTTTTATTCTGCCTCCATTTTGGCAGTTTTCCTATTAAATTTGTTATCCCAGAGGCACAAATTGATCCCCTTGGATCTCACAATCCCTCAGACAGAGGGATCAGGGAGGGAAGGAGCAGACTGGGAATTGTCCAGGTATTCTTCCAGCATTTTGGGCTCTTACCTGCAAATGCCATGATTTTCACTGTTTGGCCAGGCTCAATTTTGTGACTCAAAATCCTCTGCTGTTCATGGGTCAATCTGACATCAGCCCATCCACTAAAAACAGGGAAAAAACTCCAATCAACAAGTGGGAAAGGAATCAATCTTTTAAAAACTCCTAGAATAAACCATCCCACTTAAAAGAAAATATCAGGGAAATCAGGGATTGATTGATCCCATCCCAATTTGGTTAATGGGGAAAGGAGAAAAGCAAGGAATAAGAAAATAGTGGAGATAAACTAAACTTGGGAAAGATTTTTTTAGGGAATAGATGAAAACATCACACACAAAGGAAAAAATATTTTTGAGGGCCCAAGCTGTGCTTTAAGAACGAATCTGGCACCTCAAGCTCATAAAAACCAGTTTTATCTCTGTTAGACCTCGGTGATGGATGAATTTATCCCACTCCCTTTCTCCAGGAGGAGGTGTGGAGAAGACTTCCAAAATTAATTACACTGAGATTCCAAGAGTGGAGTTTAATTAGAAATCTGTAATATCATTAAATAGAAAACTTTGGAGTTAAGAGTTTTAAAATATAGTAATATATAAAACTAAAATAAAAGTTTTAAGGCAGTAACTAATCCTTTTTTTATCTTCTTCCTTCTTCTTCAGGAGTTTAAATAATGCTTTGTAATTAGACAAAAAAAGTCCACATTACAAATGTCAAATAATTAGTTATTATAAGTAAAAATAATTTAAGTATAATTTCTTAATTAAATAGTTTAACCTTAAAAACCCTTATATAAAAATAGTTTATGATCTTATACTTTAATAGTAAAATACTATAAAACTCACAACTTATAATGCAAATAACAAATTATAAATATCTAAACCTAGACACAAAATACCATCTCTAACACTTCAATCCCAACCTTAACAAAGACAAAGAAGAAAAACCCAAAAATCAACAGGAATGTTCCTCTGGAGGATGGAAGGATCCAGGGAGAGCTTCCAGCACATTCCAGGGCCTGGAGGGGCTCCAGGAGAGCTGCAGAGGGACTGGGGACAAGGCCTGCAGGGACAGGAGCCAGGGAATGGCTCCCAGTGCCAGAGGGCAGGCATGGATGGGATCTGGGAATTGGGAATTCCTGCCTGGGCTGGAACTGCCAGAGCAGCTGGGGCTGCCCCTGCATCCCTGCAGTGTCCCAGGCCAGGCTGGACACTGGGATGGAGCAGCCTGGGATGGTGGGATTGGAATGGGATGGGATTGAAGGTCCCTTCCCACCCAAACCATTCTGGGATTTGGGACACTCAGAATCCATCCCCAGGGATTTTTATGAAATTGGGGGATGGAAAAGGGAAGGGAGACCCTTCCTGGAGTCCTGAGATTCCCAGTGAAGCCCCCAGATCCCAAAATTCCTTCCTAGAGCAGAGTCAGGGTGGGGATGGATCCAATCCCAGGAGAGCTGGGAATGGAGGGAATTCCCTGGGAGAGGGAGACTGGGGTGGGATTTTGGGAAGGGATTCCCAGACCAGCTGGGGCTGCCCCTGCATCCCTGCAGTGTCCCAGGCCAGGCTGGACACTGGGGCTGGAGCAGCCTGGGACACTGGGAGGGGTCCCTGCCATGGATGGGGTGGCACTGGGTGATTCCAAACCCTTCCATGATTCCAAACCCTGCCACGATTCCAAGGCAGACCCAGCAATGAATTTAAACCCAGCACTCCCAATTTTACAGATCTCAGGCCCAATCCTGATTTTCTCTGAGAATTCATGGGAAAGGTGGTGAGTAGCAGGATCAGCTGTGCCAGTGATCCACCTCCACCTTTTCCTGCTGTGGAATATTTGGAATATTTGCTCCTCACTCCATGGAATGCTCAGCATGCACTGCTTGGATCACCTGGGACACAAATCCATTCTTCCCTCTTCCAGAGGCTGCACAATTCCAGAGGCATTTTCCATCAGATACAAGCAGTAGAAAATATTGTAGTGAATCCTGAGGGGAAAAAAAAGGGGGATAAAACAGGAATTAGCACTGAGAAATCATTAATAACAAATCAAACCTCTGCAGCCACTTAAAACTCACCAATATCTTGGATAATTAAAAAAAAAAGAAGCCTCAAGCTCTGCAGGAAATGCTGAATAATTTAAAATATTCTTTAAATGATTCTGCCTTGAGAAGGGACAGCAAAGGCACCGTGGGGTCAGCTCTGAGCGTGGCCTCTCCCTGGGCACTGCCAGCTTTGTATTCCAGGGTTTTCCAAGCCAACATGACCTGGATCAGAGTCCAGGGATGGTTCTGCACCCCTGGGCCATAATTAACAACAGAGCTGGGGCTGGGGGACCCCAGAGGGAATTTGGGGCTGCTTTGGGCTTTCAGAGTGAGGCAGTTTTTGGTTCAGAATGGTTTCAGGGGAGGTTTTTAACTCTGGTAATAATTCTTGCTGGTTTTTCCCTGCAGAGGGAAAAAAGGTTCTTTGGTTTTGACTGCGTTGACAAGAACTGGTTTAAAATTAACCTGGATTCTCCAGCAGGGTTTTCCCACTGTGGTTTTCCCTCTCTTAGGGCAGTTTGGTTCCTTTCTTCCAGCTCTCCAGGACAGATTTTGTGTCTCTCATCAGGATTTGGACCCTCAGACTCATTAATTAATCCAAACAGCAATCAGGCAATTCCTCCAGGACACATTTCCTCCTTATTCCCAGGAGGAATTCCCACTTTTTCTGGTCTGGCTTGGCCAGGGAGATGGAAATTCTAAAATCCCTGGATTTTGACCTGCCACATTTGCTGCAGGTTAATGACTTTATCCAGCAATGAATCAATCATTAACATTCCAAGCAAAGATCCCAGTTTCCCTCAGGATGAGCCTTTCCCTGTCCTACAGTCCCTTAGAACTCACAGCTTCCAGAACCATCTAATTCCTGGCTGTTTTCATTTCCCACTCCAGTTTCTTCTCAATTTTCTCCCAAGAAGGATTTCCCAGTGTCCTTCATCCCCATCCCCACTGCAATCCTGAAGGAATCTCAAGGAATCTCTGCTCAGATCCCTTTATTTGGAGGGAATAAAAGAATCATGAGGGAAGGAGCTCCTAGGACTTGGAATGAAGTAAAATAAATCCATTTTGGGGGGAGGGTAATAAAAACATTAAATTGTTGTAGCTGAGCAGGAAAAGTCTTTAAATCCTGCTTTTATGTTGGGAAAAATTGGGATTTTTTAAAATATTGTATCCTGAAAGGAGTGACAGGATAAGGGGGATGGGATAGATGGGAAACTGGGAAGGAATTCCTGCCTGGGAGGGTGGGGAAGCACTGGAATGAATTCCTAGAGGAGCTGGAGCTGCCTCATCCCTGGAAGTGTCCAAGGCCAGGTTGGAGATCCAAATCCCCTGGGAACTTGAGGGATTTGAAATTCAAAGTTGGAGAGACCTCAGAGCCTCATCCAGGGCCTAAAGGGGTTCCAGGAGGGAGATTTGGGATAAAGGATGGAGGGACAGGACACAGGGAATGGCTTCAGACTGGGAAAAAATGGGAGATTTGGGATGGGATATTGGGAAGGAACTCCTGGGCTGGGCTGGAATTCCCAAAGAAGCTTCCAGGGCCTAAAGGGGCTCCAGGAGGAAGACTTTGGGATAAGGGATGGAGGGACAGGACACAGGGAATGGCTTTAGACTGGAAAAAGGGGGAGATTTGGGGAGGAATTCCTGGGCTGAGCTGGAATTCCCAGAGAAGCTGCAGCTGCCTCAGCCCTGGAGCATCCAAAGCCAGACTGGAGCAGCCTGGGATGGTGGGAAGTGCCCAGGGCTGGAATGGGAAACTCCTGACCTGTTGGAGATGGGAATGCTGCTGTCCTGCTGGGAATTGGAGGGATTTGAAACTCAAAGTTGGAGAGACCTCAGAGTCCTTTGCAGGGCCCAAAGGGGTCCAGGAGGAAGACTTTGGGATAAGGGATGGAGAGACAGGACACAGGGAATGGTTCAGACTGTGAAAAAATGGGAGATTTGGGATGGGATACTGGGAACGAACACCAGGGCTGGAATTCCCAAAGAAGCTTCCAGAGCCTAAAGGGGCTCCAGGAGGAAGACTTTGGGATAAGGGATGGAGGGACAGGACACAGGGAATGGCTTCACATTGGAAAAAAGTGGAAATTTGGGATGGGATGTTGGGAAGGAATTCCCAGAGAATCCTCAACTGCCTCATCCCTGGAACATCTGGATTGGAGCAGCCTGGGATGGTGGGAAGTGCCCAGGGCTGGAATGGGAAGCTGCTGACCTGTTGGAGATGGGAATGCTCTTGTTCCTCATGGCCAAGAGCAGCGTGGCCATGCAGTGGAGCACCTCGGTGACCTCCAGCAGGGCCAGCTCCGAGCGGGGGCTCTGGAAACACCGCAGGAGCCTCTGGATGTCACCAACGCTGTCAGAGAACAGCACCATGACAGCAACGATGGCCCACATCTCCTCTGCCTGGGAAAGGACAAGGAAAACACAGCAATAAGCTTGGAGCTTCCAGGAAAATCTCACCAGGAGGTGGGAAAATTCTGTGAGGAGCTGTTAAATCCTAAATTGATGCCTTGTGAAGGCTGAGCTGGAGCAGAGGCTGGGCAGAGTTCCAGAAGGAAGCAGGGATTGATTCCAAGGGTCTCCTCCATGGCTGCACCTTGGGCAGCACCAGAGCCCAGCCAGGGCTGCCCCCAAGATGACCCAAAATGGCCCCAAAATGCCCCAGCGCTCCCGGGGTCTCTCCCTGGGATCAGCTCTGCTCCATTCCCACCTTGCAGTTCATTGTCCCAGCCCAGCTTTAGCCCAGGCACTCCCACCCTGCTTGTTTTTCTCTCTCCAGCCCACGGGGTTTGTGCTCCTGGCCTGGGATTTGGCTCATTTGTCCTTGGTGCCCAGCTGGAGCAGGAATTGTTTTGTCTCCCTGCTCTGGGCACAGAGCTCACCATCCCATAATATGGAGCCCAGACCCACACACCAAAGCAGCTCAGAATGTGAAAATAGAAAAGCCAAACCTGAGGCATCATTGTCAGCCCAAGTTATCCCAAATGACACCACAGAGGGAGGAGTTTGGGATACAGGAGGGCAGAGTGACCCCAAACGAGTTTCAGGATGGGTTACAAAGGGAGGAACACATCCCACATTTGCATCCTGTGCAGCTTTATCCATCCAAATTTATGGGAATGGCATCAAGGAGAGCCTGGATCTCCCCAAAAATGTGGGCTGAGGTCAGTTCCCAGGGAATGGTGAGTGACTGGAGAGGTGCTGCCTGCTCCCAAGCCACTTTCTGTGGGATTTAGGGATCATTCCTTCCAGTTGTTTGCCTTGATTCCAGATGAACCAAACCTCATCAGAACAGAGCTCCAGGGTTTTTCCTCCAAATCCATTTGGGGACAAGAGGCACCACAGACACACCCAGAGGCTCGGGGACACTGCAGGAATTTGTTAAAATAAAACAGAAATAAGAGTGAAACTCACCCCAGGCTTGCTGTGTAAATCTGGGAATTTGCTGAGCACACAGAATTGAGCCTTGGGGAAGAGGGGATGACTTCCCAAAGCCTGGAGGAGCCTGCTGGGATCCACCTTGGCTCCCGTGGATGACACCAGCCTGTGCAGGAGGAATAACAGGGATTTACTCTCCCAGGAGTTGGTGGCTCCTCCAGAGCACACCCTGCTACTGCCCACAGCTCCTGGATGATGCAGCAGGGATTCTCTGAACTCACCAAAAATGATGGGATTAATTGTCAGAAGGGATTGCCTCTGGACACAGAACATTGCACACAAATTGTGTTTACCTAACTCTGTATGTGGCTAAATGACCAAACACCCATTTTTTAGAAAATTTACAAACATTCATGTGTCTCTAGATATTTTTTCAAGCACAGCTTTGACTTCTGCACTCACTCAATCATACTTCTGTCACAGTTTTACATGAGAGACATTAAAAAAAGTGATACAAAGCTTCCAACCATTAAAAAACTGCACACAGCTCTGTGAGAAATACACAAAGAAAACAAACCTGGGAACTATTAATAAAATTTTCTTCATACCCTTTTAAAATTTTAAACCTACTTTACCTATCTCACAACAAAAAATAAATAAATTCATAATTAACCAACACCAAAAGCCACCACACTCTTTAATACATAAACAAAAAAAAGCTTAAAATTGAAAAAAAATATCTTAAATTAACAAACCCAAACCACTACACTGGCCAGAGTTATTTACAGGCTTTTTTGAGTGTACCCCAAGAAGCAAAACCAAACAATGGCCCACAAAAAACTCTGAGGCCATTCACAAACACTCTCCCACCTTCCTGACATCTCTGCAGGTCTGGGTCTGTGGTTTCTTTGTTCTCAGACCACACTGGCTCAAGGGACACTGAGAAAGGCCATGAACAAATCCAGAGCTGGAAAAAGCTGCAGGAACTCCAACACTCCAACAGCTGAGCCTGAACTGCTGGGCGGTGTTTTGGGGGGTTTGGTGACAGCTCACAGCTCCAGATGCCAGCAGAAGATGGGAATGTGGGATTGGTGCCAGGAGGGTTTGGGTCTGGTAACCAAAGCAGGCATGGACTGCCTCCATCTGCTCTGAACACACTGATGCCTCAATAATAGAATCCTCTTCACCTGAACACACTCAAATTAATAATTCTACTTTATTCTTAAATCTGCTCTCCACCTGAACACACTCATATTAATAAAAATTCTACTTTATTCCTCAATCTGCTCTTCACCTGAACTCACTGATGTCTCAATAATAATTCTACTTCATTCTTAAACCTGCTCTTCACCTGAACTCACTGATGTCTCAGTCATAATTCTTCTTGAATCCTCTCCACCTGAACACATTGATGTCTCAATAATGATTTTTCTTGAATCTGCTCTTCACCTGAACACAAATTAATAATAATTACACTTCATTCTTAAATCTTCTCTCCACCTGAACACACTCACATTAATAATAATTCTACTTTATTCTTAAATCTTCCCTTTACCTGAACACACTGATGACAAAATAATTATCACAGTTTATTCTTGAATCTGCTCTTCACCTGAACACACTCAAATTAATAATAATTACACTTTATTCTTAAATCTTCTCTCCACCTGAACACACTCAAATTAATAATTCTACTTTATTCTTAAATCTGCTCTCCACCTGAACACACTCTTATTAATAAAAATTCTACTTTATTCCTCAATCTGCTCTTCACCTGAACTCACTGATGTCTCAATAATAATTCTACTTTATTCTTAAATCTGCTCTTCACCTGAACACAAATTAATAATAATTACACTTCATTCTTAAATCTTCTCTCCACCTGAACACACTCAAATTAATAATTCTACTTTATTCCTCAATCTGCTCTCCACCTGAACACACTCTTATTAATAAAATTCTACTTTATTCCTCAATCTGCTCTTCACCTGAACAAACTGATGTCTCAATAATAATTCTACTTCATTCTTAAATCTGCTCTCCACCTGAACACACTCTTATTAATAAAAATTCTACTTTATTCCTCAATCTGCTCTTCACCTGAACAAACTGATGTCTCAATAATAATTCTACTTTCTTTTTAAATACGCCCTTCACCTGAACACACTGATATCTCAATAATAATTTCTCTTAAATCTGCTCTCCACCTGAACACACTCATATTAATAATTCTACTTCATTCTTAAATCTGCTCTCCACCTGAACCCACTGATGTCTCAATAATAATTCTATTCCACTCTTCAATCCCCTCTCCACCTGAACACACTCACATGAACAGGAGCTTCCCACTATTTCTCCTTTTACTGGGAGGAGTTTGCTGTGCTGCCTCCAGAGCCCCCCAGGTGCCATTGATCTCTGCCATCAATCCCTGCCCTGTTTTCCATGGAATCTGAGCAGCTGGAACTTGCATTTCCAGCCCATTTCTGTGCCAGGAGCCACTTGGACAAGAATTCCCAGTTTTGTGACCCAGAAGAGCTGAAATAACTTCCTGCATCCAGCTCTAAGCCTGGAAGTTCTTCTGGCTGTCCCCAAGTGTCCTTTAGTGGAATTCCATGCCCAGGGGGTGGAACTGGATGATTTTAAGGTCCTTTCCAATCCAAAGCATTCCATGATTCCAGAAGTTGGATCCACCTTGCTCCAAACCCAACTCCAGCACACAGAATTCCCCTCTGAGTTACAAGGATGAGAGCAAAGCACTCGTGGTTGTGAAGGATTTCAGTTGGGATTGGGTTTGTTGGGAGCTGTGGGGGATAAATCAGTGCAGATCCAGGAAATCTGCTTGGCAGGAATGGGAAAAGAGGAAAATCCATTGGAAACAGAACCATGGAATCATGGTCTCAGCTTCTCATCAGGCAGGACAGGGATTCCAGCTCCTTTGCACCTTCTCAGATTTCATCCTGGGAGGAAATTGGGCTTGGGAATGGAGCTGGGAAGGGTCTGGAGAAGCAGGAGGGGCTGAGGGAGCTGGGAAGGGAATGGAGAACCAGGAGGGGCTGAGGGAGCTGGGAAGGGTCTGGAGAACCAGGAGGGGCTGAGGGAGCTGGGAAGGGAATGGAGAACCAGGAGGGGCTGAGGGAGCTGGGAAGGGTCTGGAGAAGCAGGAGGGGCTGAGGGAGCTGGGAAGGGAATGGAGAACCAGGAGGGGCTGAGGGAGCTGGGAAGGGAATGGAGAACCAGGAGGGTTGAGGGAGCTGGGAAGGGTCTGGAGAACCAGGAGGGGCTGAGGAGCTGGGAAGGGTCTGGAGAACCAGGAGGGGATGAGGGAGCTGGCAGGGGCTGAGCCTGGAGCAGAGGAGGCTCAGGGGGGACCTTGTGGCTCTGCACAAGTCCCTGCCAGGAGGGGACAGCCGGGGGGGTCGGGCTGTGCTCCAGGGAACAGGACAGGAGCAGAGGGAACGGCCTCAGGCTGGGCCAGGCAGGGACTGGGGGGATTTTGGGACAATTCCTCCATGGAAAAGCTCATTGGAATGAGCTGCCCAGGGCAGGGGTGGAGTCCCCATCCCT